>NC_056726.1:1465700280-1465910280 GCF_019279795.1 Protopterus annectens
CTGCCTGTGTAATTGCCTGATTCTGATTGTTTTCACCTGCTAGCTCTACTAGTATTCCCTGGTAGCTTCCTACTATTTGTTGTGCTTCCTTTTTCCTTTCTGTTTCCTCATGGGGGAGCGACACGCATACAAGCGCAAACACGCTCACACGCGCGCACATGCTTAGACGGACTAAAACTTGCTTATTCGAGTTAAAACGCATGCACACCAGCGCAAACATTTTTACAGGTCTTTAAACAGCCTTATACATGCTTACTCCGGCTTAAACGCGCGCACTCACGCTTTCACACGCGCACTCTGTCTTACTCGGGTTTACCCGCTCAGCAAGAAACTTTGGTGTTATCCACAGTATACAATTTCCATTTCTTGGCTTTCACTGGCCTACCTGTTGACACACCTCTTTCCATGATGTCTGACAGCTGACACATGCCACTCTGCTCCTATGAGCTTTACTACTTTCATACATACCCCCCTTGTGATGTCACCTATCTCCTACTCTGTTACTCCCCATATCCTATTCCTACAGTCCACTGACTGTACTCATTTGCTATGTAAAAGTGCGATTCACTATCCTAACACTCATTTACATAGGATTGCCTACTAATGCTTGGTTACATGTCTTAGACTAGGCTTCTCCCCTTAGCAACCCCTACTCGGTGGCCATGTTGTGTTCAGCCTGCTATTCCCTTACATTGTAATTTAACAGTTTTCATAGATTCCACGTTTGTGGCTTTTATTTTCTTATTTTATGATTTTTTTTAGCGCACCCCGTTTGCGCGGCGCTACACTTAAACATCGGAAATAGCTGGGAAAAAAAAGTATTTTTATTTTAATTTTGCATCTGGGAACATTTCCAATGGCCGTATATTTGGCCATTGGCATGCTTCCTCAACCATATGCAACCTTTATTTGGAGCTTACAAGGCTCCATTGTGCTATTGCAGAATGGTACTCAGTTGTCAACTGAGTACATTTCTGCAGCTGACACGGCTCCTACTCGGCCAGGTGTGTGCTTCCTGGATCGCAAATTTACCTCATTTGCATGCCTTTCGGCTGCAAGTGAGGTAATTTGTCTATCCCAGCCCTGTCCGTGTAGGAGACGTTTTAGGAGCTCTCTTACATGCCCCTACAAGCTGTTCCTGGATCGCTCGTCGGACATGATGGCTGCATGGAGTCTTACTCTACTCGTACACTCTGTGCAAGCCATCATGAATCTGGCCCGAGGTCTTTGATCCCACACTGTAGCAGTGCACCTTTAAACAATTATCTGCACAGCAACCTCCGTACTACATCTGCAATATAAAGCTGTTACCACAGAGGAAATATAACACAAAGCATTGACATTCTCATGTTCCATCGCAGTGGATATGATATTGGAACATTGCCATTTTCACGGCCATAGTCACCTTGCACTTTATTTGTCACTGTTTATTTCTTCAGCATTGGGTCGCATTCTGTAGTTTATAATGCATAGTAAATGTAATAAAAATAAACTGGTACAAGTTACATGCACACCTCCTAAAGGTAATTAAAGGTGATAAAGAGCTTAAATTGTTACAGTAGAACTACACTGCTCTTTAGACAGCCCTTTTGGCAGTCACTTCATTGTCCTATAATTCACTACTCATTGGGGATAAATGGGATAAACAGAGACACCTTGCATTTTGTACTGTCTTTTCAGCTAAGGTGTAAACTACCTTGCCAGTATCCGGTTTTTCACTATTCGTTCTTTTGAAAGAAGCTAACAGCATCTAAGAGTATGGTGCAACGCATTGTGCTTTAAGAGTATGGTGCAAGCCATTGTGCTTTATTATATGTCAGACACTCCATGTAACACCTCTGCACTGTGCTTATGAAGTAGATTACTTTTTATCAGAGTAGCACACTGAATGTAGTTCTTTATTCTGATAAATCCATGGGTTTATAAGTGTGGTTGTTATGCTTGTAACCTTCTAGCACTGAAAAAGCTTCATTGCTCTAACTATATGGTCATATTTTCTACTTCTCATATTTAATGTTATTTTCAGAGGAGAAGTTAAAGGCAGACTTTTTAAGATTTCAAGTGAAACGTATCTTGATAATCTTGAAAGGTGTTATGCAATGTGTCTGTCATTTCTTTTGTTTTTCCATTAGTATTTATTTTTAATATTATGTGTCCTCAGTTCCTTCAGAAGAACATTCCAGGCACAGCATTGCAGGTTTGGGCCAGGAATGGTGATGTCAAACTGTGTGTACAAGATGCAGAAGTTTTGCTGTACAAATTCTTTGCACTAAGTATTATAATCACAAATATATTAAAAAATGAAACGAGTACAGAATAAGTGTACAGCAGGATGTTTTACTATAAATGGTGCTACACAGAGGTATCAGTGTTGTGATGACATGATCACCCCAACACATCCATGAGGACTACAAAAGGTAGAGAAAAAAAAATGTCTGAACGTATATATGCCTTTGATAACTGTGTCATAACAGACCCTTATGATTCACAGCCTGTGCCACAAGGAAAGGGTAAATACAATATAGGCATTTTTTTAAGTAGCCAGACAAACTGCGTGCTTTTGGGAGGAAACCAGAATATCAGAGGAAAACACACAGAGATACAAGGAGAGAAGACTCTGCATTGAGAATGATCAGGGGTTAAGAATGAACCCTTGACCCAGAAGCTGTGAAGCAAAGATCTTAGTAACAGAGCCATCAAGCTGCCCAGTTAAAAAGTGAACTTGTGGTTATAAGAATAATATTTTAATTCAGCACTCTCTGTTTAATTAACTATTGATAATTATTAAACATATGTGAAATAGTTGCTTTTTTGCTGGGCGTGGAAAGCAGAGACTGTACAGATATTAATAAAATGAGATTATAGGAAACCTGAACTGTGTACTTTACTTTTTTGTTCTTCTTTTAAGATTCCTAGGAGTTTTAAGGCTGTTTTACTTTAATGTCTATGTATGCCTTGCCAATATCCACCCTTCGGCTTTCTCTACATTCTCAAGGAAGGAAAGGACAAAGGACAGTTACCCTGGGGTAAATTTGAGAGTGCATATCCAGGTGTCCAGGCTTAGTTTGAAGGAAGATTTAATTACTTTGCTTAACCTACACAGAAAGTTTATTCCAGAGAAGGGAGACACACTGGGTGATGAATCTCCATCAAGTTCTGTTTATCTGTTCATCAAGGTTCAGCTCTCGGGTTCTATTGTTAGCTTCACTGTTTGACTTACTGAGATATAGTAAGTCAAGAAGCACCATTTCTCTAATGTTGTGGTAAGCAGGACACAGATCACCATACAGGCTGGGGCAGGACTTCCAGCCTGTCCTGTTAACTAAGATTTCTAAGACCAATGATGTTTTTGGTAAGGAAACTCTGGGGCTTTTCAATTTTGTTGATATGTTGAGTAAGGTATATCGCAAAGGGAGCTTTGTACTCTATAATGGGCCTGATCAGTGTTGACTACAAGGAGATGGTAACAACTTTGGATCTAGATGAAATTCCTTTGGCAATTAGCTAAGTAGAAGGATTTCCTGACTAGAGTTTCCATGTGATGATCAAAGGACCTGCGTTCAGTTCTCTGACTTGTATTATTTTGCTATATGTTGTAGATAATGAAAGAAACAATACTACTTATTTTTTTCAGTTTAAACCTATTATCTGTATACCAGGTTCTAAGCAGGGTAAGTTCTTTCTGATATCGGGGGGGGGGGTGGGGGTGACAGTTGCAACAAGTTTGCAGTCATCTGGAAATTTGATTACCCAGAGGTCCAGTTTATCAGTTTTGAGATCAGAGAAACAGATACCAAACAGGAGAGGACCCAGTAAAGACCCCCCCCAGGGACTCCAATGGTTACCGTAGCATTATTTGAAGAGGCATCTGCCACATGAACTCTCTGGGTTCTGTCTTTCAGTCAGCTGGCTATCCAGTTTACCACATAAAGATCTATATGAAAGGCAGATAGTTTCCTTACAATTCCAACATGAGGAACTGTATTGAATGCATTGGCCAAGTTGAGATAAGCTGTAGGAACAGGGATTTCTATGTTGGAAGGTCTAAGAAGTTGTCCCATTGGTAGGATATGTATACACTGAGTCCATTGCTGTACTGTGCATTTGTGTTTCTGTTTGTAGCATGTACATATATTAAAGTATTTTACTTATTCTGTTACTGTATTTTTCCTATCCTTCTACAGGTTCAGGTGTGGTACAGATTATGAAGTGACAGGAGGCACTTGGATCTGCATAATCAAATGTTCCTAGTGTTGGGTCAGCAGTGGTGACCAGGCCTGCCTCTCAGCAAAGGGACAAATATTATCTTGCTGAAGATGAGCTGGAAGGTTTGTTGATGACCTCAATGGCCACTTCTTAGGAGGGGGTGGGGATTCCCCTTCTGAGAGTGGTCTGAAGGGGCCACCTTGGTTTCTGGACATCCAATGCAGCAGTTGGTTACATATAAGGTATGCAAGCAGTTGGATTCCCATAAATGGACAAGGGAGCACCTTCTGGCTGATATTGTAGCATGACCAGCCAGCTCTGACCATCAGACCGACAGAAGCAGAGCATGCCCATAACATCAACCACAGAGACAACTGATATCTGGGTGGAATCTCCTCTGGCCAGTCAGATAGGCCTCATCTACCCTGCTGTATACCCCATCTTTGTGTACCCCTCCCTTATATCTCATTTCCCATACTCCATTTGTAGTCCAAAACTCCTCATCGCCACTTGTTCTTCATGTGTGTGTGTGTTTGTACATTTGTGATGTACATAATATTGATCACTGCTGCAGTAGCCTTGGCTATATGAGTTATATCCTGCCAAGGCTATAACAGCTGGCCAGTTTCCAAAGCTTCGGGGCATCTTCCATGTGTCCAAACTGTCAGGCAGCTCAAGCAGAGCTGACTAAAAGACAAGTTTGGGCACAAAGCTCTTCATAGCTTTACTACATTGGAAGAATATGCTCTTTTGAGGCTTTTGAAAATTGACAGGTGGCTTTTGCTGTTCCTTTGCTGGGCAGATAAGTTACCTTTGGTAAAAAATCTTCCATTTTCCTATTTGTGTTGCTGTTTTATCACTTTCCTCTTCTGGAAAGTTATTTTAAAGCTAGGAGTGTTATGTTTTGATGTTTGAATGCTGTCATGAAACTGTAATGTACTTTTAAAGAGCTAATTTTTCCTGTCAGTTTAAAAGTGATGTAAATTAAATTAAAGCATTTTTGCTATGGATAAACTGTGTTTATTTTACTTTTGTGCAGGTGGCATAGTGTTTTTAAAGTGCTTTTTACTGTGCTTTTCTGTCAAAAAGGTCATTTTTGTAGACTGATAGTATTTACTGACATTTGCTGCTTGTCTTTCCTGGGAAAGAGGCACCATTTTTGACTTGACCACGGAACAGTCTACCATTCCATGGTCAGTCCTTCTTCAAGCCTCAAAAAGAAAACAAAAAAAGCAAACAGTCTTTACCATCACAGCAGGCTAGCAGTTTGCCACAGCCATAGATGGGTGTCTGTGCTATGGCCATCTGTCATACCTCAGACCCCTCATCTTTTATCTTGGATCTCTCTGTTGTAACACCTACAGCCTCTATGGACTGGGGTTAGCCACATCCTCTGTGCCTGTTGGTGTCTCCTTGTTGGGCAAATGAGAGCCACTGTTGATGCTCCTGGGAAAGGGAACAGAGAAGGTTTCCATGTTGTGTCAGAAAGGTGTGCCCATCCCTGGGAAAGGTTCTGCTACCATTAGTAATATTGGTTGTCCCCAGTTTTCCTGTCAAAAAGAAATACAAAATCAAGCTTGTATCTACTCCTCCTCATATTTCTTTGGATAGGAGTAGTTTACTGGGTCTAGCTCAGAACTTAATTCAGGATATTGATCCTTCTTATAAAGAAGGAAAAATGCTCCTACAGAACAAAATATGGGCCAGATGGAGAGCTGCTAAAAGCTCTGCAGACCACCTATATTTTAAACAGCTAAGAAATGCAACCAAAAGTAACATTATCTTAGACAAGAAAAACTATTATTTCCACCTTCAACAATCACACCCAAAAAACCCTCAAAAGTTTTGATCAGGCATTAATAAACTTCTCCAACCAGGACATACCAAAACTCCAGCCCCATCTTTAGTCCCCCATAATAACCCTTTGCAAATAGTGGATGCCTTTAATAATTACTTCACAGAAACTATACAAACTCTTGCAAAGACAATATCTCCCATTTCCCCCAGCACTTTACAAAACACAAGCAGTTCACTGCCTTCCTTCTATATACAACCTGTGCCAACATCCTTTATCTGCAAACTCATTCAAAAACTCAAACCTTGCACCCCTTTTGCCAACCACCTGCCAGCAGAATACCTACAAATAGCTTCTAAAGTCATAGCATATCCCATATCCATCCTTATAAACCGAACAGTCATAGAAGGTAACATCCCGTCCATATGGAAAGTCTCCCATATAATCCCCTCACATAAAGGAGGCAAATCCACTGATATCTCCAACTTCCGACCAATTGCGTTACTCTCTCCATTGGCCAAAATAATGGAAAAATGTATTCACCATCAACTACTTCAACACCTGCTCCACAATAATTTACTTGCCAACTGTCAGCACGGCTTTAGGCCCTTTCATAGTACAACTACCCCTCTTCTATCTTTTACTGACTGTATAAACAAGAATCAAAATAATAACTTTCTATCTTCTGCACTATTCATTGACCTATCAAAAGCCTTTGATATGGTTAACCACGACTTACTAATCAATGTGCTAAAAGCCTAATCTCTTGACCCGCAAGCAATACTTTGGTTTACATCCTATCTAAAAAATAGACAACAAGCAGTGCTCTGGGATAATAATCTCTCCACACCCCTCCCAGTAAACATTGGAGTCCCCCAAGGCTCTATCCTAGGCCCTCTTCTATTTTCCATTTTTATTAATTATCTAAATACTGTTGTTCCTCAAGCCACATGCATACAATACGCCAATGATTCTACTTTAACCTGTACTGCTAAGTCATCAATCTCTCTTCAGACCCTTACTCAAATAGTATTTAACACTGTTGAAAATTGGTTCACCCGTCATTGCCTCCTCCTAAACCCTAAAAAAACAGAATTGTTACTTTTTGCTCCCACCCAAAAGTCACCAGAGTTCCACTTCACAATTACCTCTAACAACGGAACTACTATTTCCCCTGACAATACCACAAGTCTACTGGGCATAACCATAGATAATAACCTCTGCTTCGATGGTCATATCAACAATACTATACAGACTGTCAATAAAAAACTAGGCTGTCTGTATAGAATCAAACCTTTCCTCACACCACTAGCTAGAACCTCCATTGCCCAGACTCGCCTAACTTCTACCCTATTCTATGCTTCTGCCATATACATAAATCTATCAAAACACAATCTAAGCAATCTTGAAACTAGCTATAATAACATAGCTAGATTTGTCACTGCCACCCCCTTCAGAACCCACCACTGTCACAACCTTAAACAACTCTGATGGTCAGAACTACAAAACCATCTACTGTATAATCAACTGGTTATGTCACATAATATTCTTTATCACCCAAATAATACCCCAATCCTCTCTAACCTGATCTCCCCATATAGAAATCTTGCAACACTTCGCTCAGCAAATAAGCTATTAATCTCCAATATTAAATCTAACAATAAAGCTGGGGACTCACTTTTTACTAACATTGTAGGTAAAATCTGAAACAATTTTCCTAGTACACTCACATCTCTCTCATCCACACCACTCTTCAAGAAACATCTCAAAGAACATCTGAAAATTCATTGGCTTTGTCCCTGTTCTAAACCTGACTAAATCCTACTTTCTCCCCCTTAATGCTCTTCTTTCTATACCTCTTCCTTCTGGCCTCTGTCCCCTCTGCAGCTTTAATCAATAGAATCTAACTTTATTCTAGTCCTTGTTTTTTCCTTTCTTCTACTTTTCTCTCTTTCTCTTTCTCTGACCTACAAATCATTACTCTAGAACTCTGAGTGTTCTTGTACTCGATTGTATTTCTAACCTTTGCATAGACTGTGAGATATTATTCATAGACCCAATTTTTACTTTTATATTGTATTTTAAACTTTGCACAGACTACGAGTCATTATTCATAGAAACCATTTTGATTCTCTCAAATCATTTTTAATCTCTTTGTATTTGAATTTAGTCATTTTTAATTATTGTAATCTTTTTTGTAATTTTCTAATGCTTGGAGCTTATCTCCCTGGGCCTCTACTGAAAATGGACATGTATCCAGCTAGACTAGCCCAGCCAACAAATGTAAAATAAATTAAAAAAAAATAGATGTAATGTGATCCTATCTCGCCTACATTCTGTACTGATGGGTTCGGAGCCGATCCTCGGCTCCGACTCGGCACGCTATACTATAGAACAAAGTCTCTTATTGGCTGAGCTATCCCACATCCCAGGATGCACCACCACTGCTTCCCCAGATCTCGTTTGCCGCTTCTACAGCAAAGACGTGGTCTCGGACTTGGCTGAGCTAAGTGCTTATTACTTAAAAAAATTCTGTCAAATTTTTTTCTAATCTACCCAAAAGCTGTTTTAACAGCTATTCGTTGTTGTGTGACAGAGATTTGAGTCTTTTTGTGGTAAAATTGTCTTAGTTTGAGGGAAAGGATCCCGTTTAAGTTAGAGGGGCCTTGCCCTCGCGCATTGTTGAAGCTTTTAGTGCGAGTCTTTCTGTGCTAGTCTAGATTTGGGTCAAGTGTTCCCGTTCCTTGTCCTCAGTTTACATATTTCTTTAGGCTATTGGTGTATTTAAAGTATATATCTGTGGTAGTGATTTGTGTGTCAACATGTCGAAAGAGCACAGACCATCAGGATTCAAAAAATGCTCTAAATGCAGTTACAAAATGTCCATTACGGACGACCACTCTTTGTGCATTTATTGTTTAGGCTCTAAGCATCTTCAAGAGTCATGCAGCGTTTGTCACGCTTTTTCCTCCCGTGTCCTCCAAGAGAGGAAAAATAAATTGATTTTAAAAGGGTTTATCATCCCTTCCTTTGAGGAGGCTTTATCTTCTTCCTCTTCACCTTCTAAGAAGAAGAAATTGTCGGCTCTGACCAGCCCGTCGGAACCAGCTACAAAGAAATCTCGGCAGGCTTCTCCGTCGGCTCCACGGACTTCGGAGCCGAGGGCGGATGGTCTGCCTCGATGCCTCCAGCCTCAACTCCTTTGGCTTTGGAGTTGACGGCTAGAGCTTTGAGAGGCGGGTCACCTTCATCAGCTCCACTGTCTTCGGAGCCGATGAGAGTTACCCGCTCAGAATCTTCCCCTTCGGCGCTGAAGTCCACTTCGGCTCCGAGGGAAATTGCAATGGTTGTGGAGTCTCCCTCGGCACCGATATTTATCAAGACTATTCAGAGCCGGTCCCCCAGTCCTTCGGAACCAGTGGAGAAGTCGACTCGAACTCGTTCGATCTCTTCTCAATCTTCGAGAATGTCAGATTCGGACATAGACAGGGTGCTTCAAAGGCTGTTTCAGTCTCCGGTCTTTCAAAAGTTGGTTTCAGCTCCAGCCCAGTCGGCTCTGGAGCCGGTTGCCCACCCTGTTGTCTTGGTTCCTCCTCCAACAGCCTCGGCACCGTTGGAGTCGGTGCTGGTGGAGCCGGTGGAGGTTTTTGGGTCGGTTCCGACCCTTACTCCAACCCCGCCCTTCGGGTCGGAATTCGGTACATGGACCTCCTCTTGTCGGCCCCGGGGGTGACGCTTCAGGACCGATGCTTTCGGTTACGAGCCTCCCTCTCGGTGCGTCGGCTGCGGGAGTGCCGTCTACTGTTGTGGCCTCGGGGGTTGGACCTTCCCAGGACTCTGGGGGTCCCGCCTTCAGGGCCATGAGGAGTGCTTTGGCAAAATCTTCTTTGGCCACCTCCACCATCTCACTGTCACCTTCCATTGGCACGGAGACTGGTTCCTTTGTAGTCCCCCTGTCTCAAGACAGCGGAGCCCTGGGGCCTGAGGCCACCCCCATCGGGGGTTCCCTCCTTCCTGAAGGTCCCTCCGAAGCGTCTTCGGAGGAACCTCCGAGGAAGAGACAGTGCAAGAGGAAGCACGTCGACTCCCCTGACGAGTCTCTCACCTCGGACACCGACCTCGATGATGCGGAGGGGTCCCCCAAGTCGTCCTCGGATGATGTCTCCTTTGCAGACATTTTGGAGATCCTGAAGCAACGAGGCGACTGGCAGTCCAAACCCCCTTCCACTGAGGAGTTGATATTCCTCAAGGCCTTCGGGGCTCAGCCCTCCACCTCCTGGGTGTCTCCGCCCTTCGATGAGCTTCTGGATTTGATCTCTTGAAGGGCGTGGGAACACCTGGATTCTGTGGAACCGGTGCCAGCTCGCCCCAATAAATTTCTCTCAGCACCCCCTGAAAAGGATTTTCTCTCCAAAGGTGTGGCTGTAGATGCCCTGGTGGTGGCATCTGCTACCCAACAAGATGTGGCAGAGGCTTCAACGTCCATTCATCCTCCTAATAAAGAGTCTAGGAGCATGGATCAGTACGGGAAGCGCACCCTTTCTTCAGCAACCTTTACTTTAAGGTCTCTGAATTATTTGACGCACTTCACCAGACTTCAGAGGGATCTGGTCAAGGAACTTTCAGATAACCCTCTCTGGTAACTTACCTGAGCAGTTGGCCCAGACGGTTAACTCTCAGCTGGCTACCCTATCATCATTATCAAACTCGTCCATGAGGCTCATTTCATATGCAGCCGAGGGGGCGAGCAGAGCGGCGGGAACAGGCGTTGCTCTATGGAGACAAGCCTGGCTCCGCCTGTGTCATTTTGCGGAGGCCTTTAAGTCTTCCTTTGCCGATGCTCCCTTTGATGGGTCCTCTCTGTTTGGACCCAAGGTAAAGGACACCTTGACTCGCTGTGAACAAGAGGGTAAGACTTTAACTGCCGTAGGGGCACGGTTTTCCACTCCCTTCAGGCCTTATCCCAAGGCTAGAAGAGGGGGGAAAATGTGGTTCCGTAAATCTCAAAAGCCTTACTCTTCGCAGCAGAGTGATCCCCCTTCTAGAGGCAGAGGAGGGGGAAATTTTTCAGGAAGACGCCATCCCAGAGGCGGCGGAGGCCCCCGCAACACTGGAGACCGCGAGTCCTTTCGTGGCTCCCCAGCCTTCCAGCATCCCTGAAAGAGTGCCCGACTGTGCAGCTCCGGAGCCAGTCGGGGGTCGTTTTTGGAAGCACCTAAAGGCCTGGGAGAGTATCACTCAGGACCGATGGGTGCTGCGAATCATCGCCGGAGGTTACACCACCCCCTTTTCTCAACCCCCCCTCCATCCCAGAAAATCCCGGACCCGCCACCCAGTCAACGGGATCTTGCAGCCAACGAAATATCAAAGCTGCTTCAAAAAGGAGCCATCCAACCTGTCCCCGCAGGCCAGACCGGATTAGGGACTTACTCAAGATTCTTTTTGGTGCCAAAAAAGACCGGGGACTTGAGGCCCATTTTGGATCTCAGCAAGCTAAATCGATCAGTGAAAACGTCCAAGTTCCGGATGGTCACCTTGCAATCCATTCTCCCGCTGCTGGAGAAAGGTGTTTGGATGTGCTCCATAGATCTCAAGGACGTCTATTATCACATCCTGATAGATCAGGCGTCCAGGAGACACTTGCGCTTCAGCCTGGGAGACAGTCATTTCCAGTTCCATGCACTGCCCTTTGGTCTCACCACAGCCCCCAGGGTGTTCACCAAATGTTTGGCAGTGGTGACTGCTCACCTGAGAAGTCTAGGATTCCAGGTGTTTCCATACCTAGACGACTGGCTCCTAACTGCCACCTCCAGGTGTCTACTCTTGCAGAACTTAGCAGCCACTATATCTCTAGGCAACTCCCTAGGAATCACCTTCAATTGGACAAAGTCCGTGTTGCTGCCATCTCAGCACATTCCGTTTATCGGAGCAGAGATAGACTCAAAGCAAATGCGAGTCTATCTTCCTGCAGAGAGGATAGAAACACTACAGTCTCAAGTTCGAGCTTTGCTCCTCAGATGTCAAGCCCCAGCGAGGATGGTCCTACAACTGTTAGGGTCCATGTCGGCCACAGTTCTCCTAGTCCCCTTAGCAAGGTTACATATGAGGATTCTCCAGTGGCTCCTGTCAGTCCAGTGGTCTTATCAGGATCTCCCACTCAGTCACCACATTCTGATCACAGAGACGTGTAAACAGGACCTTCGTTGGTGGCTTCTTTCCACCAACCTGGATCAGGGGCGACCCTTCGTTCCACCACCCCCAGTGGCCACATTGACTACGGACGCCTCCCAGACGGGGTGGGGGGGACATTACCTGGGCAGGTCAGTCCAAGACAAGTGGCACTCCGAGAGTCTCCTCCACATCAACATACTGGAAATGAGGGCGGTGCTTCTATCGCTGCAAGCACTACACAGTTACCTCCCCCAGGGCAAGATTGCCATTCAGTCCGACAACATGTCGGTAGTCTGGTACCTGAACAAGCAAGGAGGGACCAGATCCTACCCCCTTTGCAGAGAGGCCATGAAGGTATGGGATTGGGTGATTGCAACCAAACATTTTCTGGTAGCAACACACATTCCAGGGAAATCCAATGTGATAGCCGACAAGCTGAGCAGAACTATTCTGTCCCCTCACGAGTGGTCTCTGAACGACAGAGTGGTAACTCAGATTTTCAGGAGATGGGGAACTCCTTGTTGCGACCTTTTCGCAACCCCCCTCAACACAAAATGCCAACAGTTCTTCTCTCTCATCCCAGTTCCGGGGGAGATTCCCAAGGACGCCCTAGTCCAAGCTTGGCCCACCGGTCTGCTATACGCCTTTCCTCCGGTTCCCCTTCTTCCCAAGGTGATCCAGAAGGCGATTCGCTTGGAGAGCAAAATGATTCTAGTTGCCCCATACTGGCCTCGTCAAGTCTGGTTTCCCTTTCTTCGCAAATATGCACTGGACGGTCCATGGTTCCTGGACCAAGTTCCGGATCTCTTGACCCATCAGTCGGGACAGCTACATCAGTCCCTCCACTCGTTGAAGTTAACAGCTTGGCTCCTGCTCTTCCGACCATAGTCAGGAACCATGCTTTGGACCCGGAAGTCATACATATCTTGTCCTCAGCCCACAAGACTTCTACTAAGAAAATGTATAGCAGCAAATGGAAGAGATTTGCTATTTGGGCCCAACTCCGGGGCTTAGACCCCATGACAGCCCCGGTGTCAGAGGTTCTGAAGTTTTTAGCTTCTCTGTTCAACCAAGGTTGTTCGGTCTCTACCATCAAAGTTCAATTGGCGGCTATTTCCAATTTTCACGAGAGCATAGAACCACCTTTGATGAGTAACAAGCTGTGTAAAGCCTTCATGAAAGGTGCTGGGCTGCTACGGCCCCCGATATCTCATCCCGCTCCACCGTGGGACCTTAATGTGGTGTTAGGTGCTTTAACCTCTTCCCCCTTTGAACTGGCAGCAACTTGTGACTTAAAATTTCTTTCTTGGAAGACTGCTTTATTAGTTGCAATTACATCAGCCAGGCGAGTTTCAGAACTTCAAGCCCTATGTGTCAAACCACCATATCTGTTTTTTCACAAGGATAGAGTATCCCTCAGACCGAACCCATCCTTTGTTCCTAAGGTTTGTTCTACTTTTTGTCTGCAGCAATCACTGGAACTTCCAGTTTTCTTCCCGAAGAATTCAAACAGAGCGGAGTATATCTTTCACACCTTAGATGTCCACAGACAATTACGCTTCTATTTGGATAGGACGCACCAAACACGGAAAGCAGATCAGTTGTTTGTGTCCTTTTCGGACAATAAATTGGGCAAAACCGTCACGAAAGTCACTATTGCCAAGTGGATCAGAGACTGTATCAGTCATACTTACTTCATTTCTAACAAAGAGCTTATAGCTACAGTGAAAGCTCATTCTACCAGGGCTATGGCTACTTCGGCAGCCTTTCATTCCAAGCTTGCTATTAGTGACATTTGTGCGGCGGCTACGTGGTCTTCTCACACCTTTATTTCTCATTACAAATTGGATGTGGCATCTTGGGGGCGAGCTTCCTTCAGTTCCACAGTTCTCAGGAGTGTTTTCCAGTGAGCCACCCAGGAATCAGGTGCTAGGGACACTGTCCCATCGGTACAGAATGTAGGCGAGATAGGATCACATTACATCTTTTAGTTATGTACTTACTATAACTTCAGATGTATGGGATCCATCTCACCTACATTCCTAATAACCCACCCTCCTTCCCCCTGCCTTGGAGATCAGAAGAGACCGGACGGTCTGAGTTCAACTGTTTCCTCTCTTGAAACACCTGGCAATATTATATCAACAGTCTATGTGTGTGTGCATGTGTGCGGACAAACAAGATCTGGGGAAGCAGTGGTGGTGCATCCTGGGATGTGGGATAGCTCAGCCAATAAGAGACTTCGTTCTATAGTATAGCGTGCCGAGTCGGAGCCGAGGATCGGCTCCGAACCCATCAGTACAGAATGTAGGCGAGATGGATCCCATACATCTGAAGTTATGGTAAGTACATAACTAAAAGTTTCTGATAAAAGAAAGAAGGATATGTCTTTTATATTTTGAAGAGATTCAAGATTCTGAATCCAAACAGGAAAATTCAAGGATGGTTATGTTTTTTTCCCTAAGATTTCTAATTCAAACTCAGAGGAAAGCTCCGTTTCTGATTCTTCCTGTGAGGGTTTCTCTTTCTCTGAGACTATTGCTAGAATGTGCCAATGTTTTCATAGGGAGAACACTGAGGTTTCTCAGTCCCTCAGAAAATACTATTAGTTGTTACAGAAGGATTTTCCAGATTCTACACCCATTCCTCCTGTTCTGTCTAATTTAGAGGATGCGTGTATTACTGCCAGCTGTCTCTAAAAAGGCAGATAGAATGTATACTGTTCCTCAGTCTTTTAAAATGTATACACTATTCCCAAATCTGACCCAGCAGCTACACTTAATACTGCTAAGCAATTAGTCATTTCCAGTTCTACTTTTAATGATAAGAATGGGAAAAGTATTGATAAGTATGAGAAAAATGTATACTTCTGCAACTCTAGAATTTTGAAATGTCAAGCTCATATACTAGTTTGTTCTGACTAATTGTAAAATTATGAGGAACAATTGATCTGCAGCTTCTTCTTGTGAGGAAAACCTGATTTAAATAACTTTAAGTTTCTTCAGGTCACTACTCATTGTTTACAGTGTGTGTGTGTGTGTGTGTGTGCATGTGTGAGTGTGCATGTGTGTGAGTGCGTGTGTGTGTGTGTCTGTATGACTCTGTTGTTACTTCTTCCAGGGCTATGGTCACTGATACTGTTTTGAGGAGGTTTGCATTGTTGCATTCTCAGAAACTCAGAGATGATGTTAAAAACAAGATTTTAAATTCATACTTGGATAGAGGTTTAGTGTTTGGCCCCTCTGCTGCAGAGGTGATCAAAAAGTGTGACGGAAGGGGCAAGCTGATCCAGGGAACCTCTAAGATTTTTTAGCTCTCCTTTTCCAAATTTTCCAAAGGATTTTCTATCTCCTCATCTGGGTTTTGCAAAAAGAATAAGCAGTCTCAACAAAATACAGGCAAACAGACATTTAAGAAAAAATGGCAAGGGGGTTACAAAAAGAAGTCTCAAACCTCCCAAAACCAGGGTCAGTCTAACAAGTCTGAATGAATGTTCAAGGCATCTTCTGACCCCTTCCCATCCTGGTCCCTTTTATTCTTCCAGAAAGTCTGAATCTCCATTTTTCTTTGGCAATAGATAGTTTCGGACATATGGGTTCTGAGAATCATTAATCAAGGTTACAGATGGCAGTGGCAGGAAATTCCTTTTCCAGGCTGTCATTCTTCATCCTCCAGATCACTCTTTTTTTTTTCCATGGATTCTTCATTACATGCTGTTCCAAGGAGTGATAGAACCAGTTTCTCCTTCCCAAGTGGGGAAGAATTTTTATTCCAGGACATTCCTAGTATCTAAGAAAGAAAGAATATGCTCAAGTTCTGGATCTTTCTTTCCTAAATCTCCGTCTGAATGTTCTTTTAAAATGTTCTGTGAGAGGAGAGATGTAGTTATGCTATGAAATTGGAGGCAAAACTCTCACATAAGGACAAATCAATGTAATACAGGTTGTCAGCACATGCACACACTTCCCACACTAAATAAGGACACTACACATAAACCCACATATGCAGATGTACTCACTAATAACTTACCAAAAGATCAGAGACCTCCCAAATGGAAATCACTTACACATATAACAATGCAAAAAACAACCACAACACTTAATAAAACACACACTAGTGTATCAACAAATAAGTCCATAAGGTGTAACACCACAAAACCTAATGTGTTGGTCATAGGTAACACGATTGTGAGACACACAGATGTTTCCCACACATCAGGTGCCAGGATCCATCAAGTCACTCAAGCACTTGAGTCACTCATCCAGAAGTACCGGCATGACTCTGTCATAGTCTACTTGGGGGTGAATGACTTGAAACATACCTCACTGGACTATATGAAGAGAAACATGACTGATCTTTCAGATTATGTGTCACAGGTAGGTATAAGCCTAGCCTTAAGCAGCATTCTACCTTCTCCAAGGATGATACCACAATACAAACAAAAAATGATTGACTTTAACAATTGGCTTGGCTTCTGGTGTCAGTCCAAGGGGATTCAATATCTGTCAACCTGGGAAAATGTGGTCGACAGGCCATGCTGCTTTGCCAGAAATAGTCTGCACCTGTCTCCTCTAGGCTTTCAGATACTGGCAAAGGCATTAGTCAAACCTATTGTGCCTTTTTTAGGCAGTGTCAGAATAACCAAATTTCCAGCATAACAAAATCCTCTCTAGATAAATTCAAGGTACTGCTGCTTAATGCTAGGAGTCTAAAGAAGAAACTGCACTCCCTGGATGCACTCCTTACTTTGGAAAATGCTGATGCCTGTGCAGTCACCAAGATATGGTTCAAAGGCACGAAAGCACCCAAGCCGTGCAGGGCTACAATGCCTTCTATACGTTCAGACAACAAACTGAGCACGAAAGAACCAGAGGAGGAGGCACATCCATCTTTTTTTTATTTTTAAAACAAGAAACATCTTTATTAAATTATCACGTTACATAGATAATCATGCATTTATATAAATAAAAACAAACCATATTAAATAATTTTAGTTACAAATATTATATATCACAAACCATATTGACATAATTGTGTTGCAAACATTATATATCAATTATAATCTATCCAATCATTGTCAGTCAAGCATTACATAGCTCATTCAAATCATGCCTTCTTTTAAACCTTGTTCCTCCTCTGCATGTATTTTCCACAATTCCCATTTTTTCCTATGTTATTTGCTCCTACCCTTTTCTAAAGATACCAGTTCTAGTTGTTTTATTTCTGTTACTATATTCACTAATTCTAGTAAAGTCGGTTTAGACTTTGATTTCCATTTTCTAGTAACTGTTTTTTTGGCAGCCTCCATAATTAGACTCAATAAGGCCTTACTATGTCTAGGCAATTCCAATTTTGTATTATAGCTCAAAATAATCATTTCTTTAGTTACACCAGTTTGCTCACCCAATATCTCTGACAGAGAAGTCTGCAGGGAATATTTAACATCTGCCAACTCACTACACTCCCAAAAAACATGTTCCCAGTTACCTCTTTCTTCTTCATCACACCTCCAACATTTTCTGTTTACCTGAGGAAAAATTCGTTGGCATCTACTTGGGGTATAAAAATACCTGTGTAAACACTTCCAAGCAAAGATCCTAAATCTTCTAGACTTTGATGCATATTTGGGAGACATACATATATCCTCCCATTGTGTCTTTTTGAATTACTTATCCAATCTGTCTTCCTAATCCTTTCTAGCCTCCTCTGGTTGATTCTTATAGTTATTATACAATATTTTGCATGGTCTACTGATTATTCCTTTCTTAATGGCAGCTTCTGTTCTAGATTCTACTAAAAACTCTACCAGTGCTGATCTTTTGCTTACAATCCCCCTATTTCTTTCTCTTTGTCTATACTCTGATATCAAATCTTTGGTAGGTAAGGCAATCTCTATTCTGCAGTCCAAATGTATCCCTGGCCACTTTCCATTCTATTATCTTTCGCTTTCTAATTATTTGCTCCCAATACCTTTGTTCTTTTATGAGTTTTCTTCAATAAATTCTAGCCCTCTCTTGCCTACTCTCTGTATCCCTAAGTGCAGTCACCTCTATCAGCAGAATTGTCTTTCTCCATTCCCATGTTGTTTTAGTTATTAGAATACTTTCTGCTACTTTATGAATATATTCTGCATGACTATTGTTATTTTCCTTAAGGATCTGCATCCAAAACCCCAGTCTCTCCTTGTTTCTTTAGCTTCTACCCTGTTTTATCATAATCCTTTTCCACTTTGAATTATGTTTTTTTGCTTGTGCTATTTACAGGAGCCTTAACTGTGTTGCTCTGAAATACCTCTTCAAATCGAGTAATCCCAAACCGCCATGTTCAATTGGAAGAATCAGCTTATCCCACTTAACTCTTGCTGTCTTCCCCTCCCAGATAAAATCATTCAGCTCTTTATTAATTTCTATTCACAACTTCTCCTCTGGTTGATAAAAATATGCCTGACGTGTCTAAAACAAAAGGGACTAAAAACATTGTATTTTGCTATCCATATCCATTTAACAGAGCTTCCAGTTTATCAGTTTTTGTTTAGTTTCTTCCCACATCTCCTTAGCTGCCACACCAGATTCCTTTTTAATTGATACTCCTAAGGAATTCATTTTATCATGTCCATGGTGTCAAAGCCATGGCCTCAAGCTCAATGCCAAAATGTGCATTGTCATCTCTTTTGGTAAAAACTCTGTACCCATGAACTACCACATAGGCGGTAATTTACTTAACACCAGAAGTGTGATAAGAGACCTTGGGACACAGGTGGACAGTAGTCTCTCCTTTGATAATCACATTGCCACAGTAGTCAGGAAATCCTTCTATGTGGCACACCTCATCACAAAAGGTTTCTCATCCAGGAAAAAAAGGTAATTGTTCCCCTCTACTCATCACTCATTAGACCCATTATAGATTACAATGCCCCTTTTGGTATGTACCTCACATCAGTGGGACCAGACAACATCCCGAGTTGCCTTTTAAACAACTTAATCTAGCAGACCCACTTTGATCTCTGTTTAACCACAATCTGCAAACTGGCTACATTCTGATGGAACAGTAATCCCTCTGCTGAAAGGGGGACCATCAACTGACCTGGGGAATTATAGGCCCAGAAGCTTGAGTAGCCTCATCTGCAAGACAATGGAAATAATCATTTTTAACCTTATTAACAAGGGCATAGATAATCTCCAAACTCTGGACCCAACCCAGTTTGGATTCTTTAAAGGTAGATCATGCCTGTTAAACATGGTTGACATCTTCAAGAAAATCACCAAGGCCTTGGATGAGGGAAAGACAGTGCATGCCACCTATCTTGACCTAACCAATGCATTTGACACAATCCCCCACTCAGGTTTTATAGAGATACTCCCCCAATTGGGAATTAACCCCTACATTACCAGATGGGTAGCCAGATGGCTCATCAACAGGACACATACTGTCAAAGTGGGTGACGTCCCTCTAGCAAAAGACCAGTCACCAGTGGCACACCAAAGGGCTCTATACTGGTCCCTTTACTCTTTGGAATTTATTTCTTAGAAGTCCAGGCAAACTTGGACGGCCTGTGGCTGACTAAGTTCACTGATGTTTGCAAATTGGGAGCAATAATCGAGTCCCCCTGTGATGTTAATAGACTGCAGACAGGGTTAACAGAGACAAATGATTGGCGCCCAAGCCATCGATTAAAGCTAAATGCAAAAAAAATGCATTATTATTCCCTTTGGGAAAGCTAATATCCCTGCTAATTACATTATAGACAGCACCCCCTAAGTGTAGACCCAGTGGTATGTGATCTGAGTTCTCAGGTTGGTAGCAGTCTGAACTTTGACCGTCACATATCCACAGTAGTAAGGAAATCCTTCTATGTGGTGATCTTATAAGTAAAGGCATCACATCTAGATCTAAGGATGTTATAATTCCCTTGTACTCGGCCCTCAGACCAATGATTGAGTACAGTGGTCCCTTTTGCATCTACCTCACCAGATGCTGCAGCAATTTGAGAGACGACAGAAGTTTCTCACCAAGAAATTACAGGGTATGCAAAACAAGTCTTAAGTGGAAAGACTGAAAGCACTGTCATTGTATTCTGTCTCTTACAGGTTGCTAAGGGGTGACTTGTGCCTGGCTTACAGGGCAGTCTCTGACCCAGCACTGATGGAAATGTATACATTCATAAATCAAACTGCATGAGGGTCACTCACTCCAGGGATCTTAACCTAGTTTTTGACATGAACACGCCATGCTAGAGAGATAGAGACATCTCCCAGAGACTGCTGCTTCTCTGGAACATGCTTCATGTTCCCATGAAATAGAGCTCCTCCCAGACCCTCTTCAAACACACTTAGATCAATGGATGGGTGACCACAGATTCACTCTTGGGGTGGCACCCATGTCCCTGCTGGACAGACAAAGTCAGTATTAACTACCATAGACCCATACCTGTGTGAACATCACTCATCTAACCACCGACATTTGGGACAACTCTGAGTAAATATGGTTAGGCTTGTAAGGGCTCTGGCATTATTAGCCTAGTAGCCTTCTATGAACCTATCTGAAATCTCTTTGGTCCCAGCACCATTTCCTCTTATCTTTTTTAAATTCTGGCATAGGTGTTTGTCAGAATAGAAATCATTTATTGAAGACAACAGATACCTTAAATCCAGGCCTCCCTTTTTTCCTCACTGCTCCAAAGCAGTCAGTCACTACAGACACCTTGGACTTTTCTTGTGGAGCATTTTCTGGAGGGATAAAAGTGCAGGGAGTGTGGGACAACAAGGGCAGATGCAAACACATACATATCAAGGAGTTGCCTGTCTTAATCAAGGTATTCAACTCTCTGAACCATCTTTGATCCCTGGGACTTATTCAAGTGCTTACAGACAATACTGCACTCATGTAGTACATCAACAAACAAGGGGGAATTATGTGGTATATCAACAAGCAAGGGAGAACCAGGACATACCCCCCTTTGCAGACTAGCTATATTAGCTTGGGATATAGCTTCACAGCACAATTTCACTCTACAAACATCCTACATTCCATCAGAGCAAAACTATGTGGCAGACAAGCTGAGCAGGACCACGGCAGACCTTCATGAATGGAGACTAGATGGAGGTCTTCAAAGATTTAATCTCTCTGTGGGGAGTTCCTCAGGTAGACCTCTTTACCATCTCTCTGCTTAATTGACTGGCAAGATTCTGTTCAGGACTCCATGCAAGAAGGCCTTGAAGACATGCCTTTTTTTTCTTGGACAGGAATGTTCCTGTATGTTTTTCCACCCTTTCCTCTACTATCCAGGGTATGTCTGAAGATTCAGAAGGAATCCCTGGGGGTCACTTTGGTGACTCCATTCTGGCTCAGGCAACCATGGTTCTTCCTTCTTTTAGAAATGGCCAGGGGGAATTACCAAAGGTTTCTTCACAGACTTGATCTACTCACACAAGAACAGGGGTGTTTGATACACTCAGACATCAATCAACTTTAATTGACTACCTGGATGATAGGGCATTAATTTCTTTTAGGCATCTGTTTACTGAGGATGTGCAACAGGTACTAATGGAGGCAAGAAAGCCTGAGACTAGAAAATCATATATTAGCAAATGGAAAAGATTTTCTCGTTGGTGCTAACAATACAACCAGCAACCATTCAGGGCTAGCTGTTCTCTAGTTTTAGAATATTTGTGAGTCACTATCCTATGACCTTTCTTACTCCTCTGTGTTCATTTATCAGCCTTTTCAACATGTCTGCCAATGGATCCTCCTATTTAGATGCAGTCTCATGTTAAAATGTTTTTGAAAGGGGTTTTACATAAGAGGCCTCCAAGAAAACCAGTGGCCCCCACCTAGGGATCTTAATTTTGAGTTAAGGAAGCTATTATTTTCTCCATTTGAACCAGGTTACCTGACTTGAGGTTCTTAACACGGAAAACAGTTTTACTGATTGCTCTAACCTCTGCATCTGCGTATCTGAGTTGCAAGCTCTTATGGTAAGTCAACCCTCTCTCATTTTCCACAGGGACAAGGTTTCTTCAAGAACTAATCCTTCTTTAATGCTAAAGAAGTATACAAGTTTACCTATTTTAAACCAAACTATCTATCACCCTGTTTTCTTTCTCAAATCTAAAAATGAAAGAGAAAGGCTACATGCAACTCAGGTACTATCTTGACAAAACTAAATCTTTCGGATCAGAAAAAATGTTAATTTCTTTTGAAGGTAAGAAGAAAGGACAACCTATGTCAAAACATATTATTTCCAAACACTTGTCTAATGCTATTACCTTTTGCTATACTCACCATAACAACACTATTCCATGCAGGGTCAAGGCCCACTCTACCAGGGCCTTGACTTCATCTATGTTTATGGAAAGGGTTGGATTCTAGAAGTATTCTAGAAGCTACTACTTGTTCCTCTGTACATACATTTACAGAGCACTATAAGCTTGATTTCTTCTCTAGGTCAAGAGTAAGCTTTGCTTAGACCATTCTCCAGGGGGTTCATGGACTCTTCTCTTTCTACCTCCCAAATATAGTAAGCTATGCTAACCTATCCATATAGCCAAGGCTGCTGCAATGATCAATATGATAAACATAGGACAGTTGTAAGTAAACATACAATAACAGTTGTTTGAATGATCACTGCTGCAGTAGCCACTCCCTCCCTCTACCACCCTTTGTTTTTTTGGTATGCTTTTTTTATGCCAGGGTGTGGACATTTATTTTTTGTTGCTCCTAGCTTTGTCCTTTCAGGGCTTAACCTCCTTATCTTTCTTGGCAGGAAAACTTTTAAAGGTTTTTGTGCCCAAACTTGTCTTTTAGTCAAGTAAGCTTGAGTTGACAGAAAGTTTGGGGACATGGAAGGTGCCCTGAATGTTTGGAAGATGTCTGACTGTTAAATCCTAGGCAGGATATAACCCATATAGCTCAGACTCATCAGCAGTGATCATTGGAACATCTACAACTGTACTGTCCTCCAGTGATATTCCTATCTTTTGTATCCACGCTGCCCCTGTTTTTCTGTGTTTGTATTTTGTAATTGTCTGCCATTGATACCTTCCCTATGTCACCTTTCTTTTCTATACAAGCTCTTTATCTTACCTATCTACATTTCATTTTATAAAATATAAAATGATCACTTGTTCCAAAAAATGCCCTTTCGTCCCCTTCATTTATGTTTCCTTATGGTTATCCATGTATGCGGTCTGCTGCTTGCTATTCTTTGTTTTCCGACTTTATTAACCCTCCCCCTTTCTCCCAATTTATGCAATAACCCAAGTTAGCACTTTGGTTTACTGGCTGTCTGTGGCCTACTTACGATGCTTAAGTTGCTATTATAAATTTTTTGTTGTGCATGTGAGCAATGCATAGCCTCCAGTGCAACACCTCACTGTTCTAGTTAGGTTTGTTGTGTGACTACTCATAGCAAGGACCCTTTACTGCTGGTTGATAGTGTGATTGGTGTGGTAATGCAGCCACTTTCATTTACTATGCAGGCGGTTTCTTGGAATGCTGGTGCTATGATGTTCCATCCTATGCTGGTGTTTTCCTGGAATGCTGGTGCTGTGTTGTTCCATCTCCATACCTAAGGTGCATTGGCCTGAATCGCCCTACATTTTATTTATTTTTTATTTTACATTTGTTAACCGGGCTAGTCTGGCTGGATACATGTCCATTTTCAGCAGAGGGTCAACTTACAATACAAAGATTTAAACAATCAAATATCATCTTTGATACTTAGCACTGTGACTGAATACTTGACTCTGTCTATATATTCTTGAAAAAAAAAAAAGAGGTCCCAGAGTATTATCTTTGTGAAAATAGGTACCATGAAAGGCAGTGACCATGTAGCCAGATCCTAAGGAAGAATATTAAACCGTACATATCCATTGCATATCCCATAATGCAAAGAAGCATGGAAAATATATACAAATCACCATGAGGTAATTAACTGCTTCAGTTTTGGACAGCATTGCATGTTACCAGAGTGTATGTCAGCATAATCTGAAGTGCTCTGCTAACTTACCTTTGGAGACAGCAATAAGAGACCCCATAGTGTTATGAGATTCTTGAGCTAGTATGACTAATACCATAATAATATATATATAATTTTGTTGAAAGTCAACGAACACCTGTTTAGCGAAAACACTATTCATCGAATGACATTTAAAGTGAAAAGTTTCCTAGGGCAAACCGATGGTTGGCCACAATCTGGAATTTGCCCTTTTCCCCACTGTAGTGTGATCTTGAAGTTGGTATATTTAGTTAGGGGGGGAGTGCGTGCACAACCCCACCACATTGGAGGTGGTTTAGTTTACAGTCGCTACAGACTACCGCCAGTTTGCCCTAGGAAACTTTTTGCTTAAAACATGATTCACTGAATAGTGTTTTCACTAAGTAGGTGTTCAACAAATGAGTGTTTACTCGTTTGACTTTCAACAAAGTGATATAGACCCGAATTATGTCATGAGTGTCTTTATCAGAGTGAACTCCTATGGGGATGACATCACAATGCTGTAATTATGTATGAGTTCCTAAACAGTGAGGAGAATCTGTGCCTTTTAGTGACATATGCAGCATGATTTGCAAGTGGTAATTTTACCATTGAATGATTCAACACACAACTGATGTTTCTGCTTACATGACAAACTTAGACACACTATTACCAAGAGACAAATCTTCCCACCAACTTCAGGGGTATAGAATCGATTACCTGTTTTGAATACCTGGGCATTTGGTTACACCCTACAGAATCTCTTTTTTGGTCTACATAAAACCCATGAAAACTTCTTGGCACTGCTTTGCACACCTTGTAGAATTTCCGGGTCTATATTAGAACATCGAAATTTCATTATTTCAGATGTTCTAACATCGACCCCTATTCAGCAAATGCTGACAACATCGAACATTCAGAACAACAAATTTTTTCCTAGGGAAAAAATTTGCTGTTCCAAAACACATACACACAACACAAGCACACCAAACAAACAGCAATCCATACACATACACCCAAAATATTGCAGCTAACCCTACAATAAACTGTACAAACACCACTAACTATCCACTTACCTTAACCCAAACCCTAACCCTAAGGTCCGTCACTATCACACACTCACCTCACCCGCACCCTAACCCTAACTCACCTCACCCGCGCCCTAACCCACCTAACCCGCCCTAACCCTCACATCCACACAATCGCACACATACCTCCCTCATGCCCTAACCCTAACTCACCTAACCCTCACCCAATCGCACACTTACCTGAACCCGACCCATAACTTTCCACTACAGCGCTGAAAATAGTGAAACGACAGAAACGGACAACCAAATTCTTTCCCTAGGAAAAAATTTGGTTATCTGTCGTTTTGCTATTTTCAGCGTTCGCTGAATAGGGGTCGATGTTAGAACATTCGAAATAATGAAATTTCGACGTTCTAATATAGACCCGAATTTCCAACCTGCTGTCACTACCAGAAAGGTATGTACTAAAGAAAGCATAGGCTAGATTCAGATTTGCTGAATCTAGACTGTTTGGCATTATCTGAGCACTAAAACCAGTAATCTTACATTAAGAGGGCCCCCCTCCATCCTTGTGGCAGAAGAGTGTAGCAAGGGACCCTTCTGAGTTGGAGATTGTTGGAATTAGGCTCAATATAGAGCATTTCCATTGGCCAGCTTGTTTGAAAAATTGCTTTACTTGTTTTAAAAAGAAAGCCCAACTGAGAAAGATGTATATACACTAAGAATTTGGAATCCTTGCTGTCTTGTTCACAAAACAATGACACCGAGCTGGTTATCAGCCCACATACTACACCTCCTGCACAAACCATGCTCTTAACACATAAACCATCATACATGGAGATACTCAACAGAAATTTATCTAAACACCAGAGACCTCCAAAATACAAACATGCTACACCTAATACAGCACCTACAGCACTCAATACACATAAAACCACAAGGACAAGTGTCACACCAAACAAGCCCTTAAGGCAAAGCACATGTAAACCAAATTTTTTGGTCATAGGTGACTCTATAGTGAGACATGCAGATGTCCCAATCACCAGGCTGGACAAGGAGAAGGTTACGGTCAGCTGTCTGTCAGTAGGCCACAGATGGTCAGAAAATGCACCTGTTTTAACACAGCTCCACAGAGTGGCAACCAGCCGCTGCTCTAATATTTTCATCTGAGCAGTCTGAAGCATATGTTTATATGTAGCGCACCTTCGCACAGCATCGAGCAATGGGGGTAACCATTGACACTTATAGACACAAAAGCTAAAGTAGATTTATTTTCCCTTAGAAGCTGCCAGTATTCCAACTGAGGAGTCCCTTAAATTGTGCTTAGCTGCTCAGAGAGAATCTAATCTGGGCTTTCTACAACATTTGCCACTTTAACTGAAATCTCCTAATCCCTAATAGTCTTATACCCCTTGAGAGCCCCAACAGTATAGACCCAGCAATAAGCCCCCAATTAAACCACATCCTTCCTCATTAAAGTAAACAAATTTACACTTAGTATTATGGATGGTCAGTTCACCATTTCTCCTGCCAGCCTGATTGACATGGATATCCTGAGGTAGTGTAACAATTGCCTGATGTACACTGACAACCCACTACTCCTAAACCACTCAAGCTCAATTTGTGAAAGATGTATATGCACTAAGAATTTGGAATCCTTGCTGTCTTGTTCGCAAAACAGTGACACTGAGCAGGTTGTCAGCCCACATACTACACCTCCTGCACAAACCATGCTCTTAACACATAAACCATCATACATGGAGATACTCAACAGAAATGTATCTAAACACCACAGACCTCCAAAATACAAACATGCTACACCTAATACAGTACCTACAGCACTCAATACACGTAAAACCACAAGGCAAGTGTCTCATCAAACAAGCCCCTAAGACAAAGCACATCTAAACCAATTTTTTTGGTCATAGGTGACTTTATAGTGAGACATACCGATGTCCCACTCACCAGGCTGGAGAAGGTTACAGTATATAGTATTACTATTACAGTTACAGTTACATAGTATCTCCACAACAAGTACCATTATGACTCTGTCATACTTCATGTTGGTGTGAATGACTTGAAACATACCTCACTGGACTATATGAAGAGAGACATGACTGATCTCTCTGAATATGTGTCTCAGGCATGTATGTCCGTAGCCTTGAGCAGTATACTACCTTCACCTAAGATGATACCACAATAGAATCAAAAAGTCATTGACTTCAACAATTGGCTTAGTTCCTGATGTCACTCTAAGGGGATCCAGTACCTGTCAGCCTGGGATAACATGGTAGATAGACCACGCTGCTTTGACAGAGATGGTCATCTGTCATCTCTGGGATTTCAGTTACTGGCTAAGGCTCTGGCTTCCCCCCATAGTGCCTTTTTTAGGCATTGTCACAATAACAAAATTCCCGATGTAAAAATATCTTCAAAAAGCAACCTCAAGGTTATGCTGCTAAATGTTAGGAGTCTAGACCTAAAACTGCACTCACTGGAAACAGCCCTCAGCTTAGAAGATGCTGACATCTGTGCAATCACGGAGACTTGGTTTAAGGCCCTGGAAAGCACCCTAGCCATACCGGGTAATAATACCTTCCACACATTCAGACCACAAATTGAAAGTGTGAGAACTAAACGAGGTGGAGTATTATCAAAGATAAATACACCTCTAGATTGGTTAAACAAAACAATTCCCTTGAACTAATCCAGGTCCAATTGACTGTAGGTAAGACCCCTCTCCAAGTTATTGCCAGTTATAGGATCCCATCCATGAACCAGGATACCCACACTGCATACTTAGATCTACTTGAATTGCTCAAGATACAACCGAACACCCTGGTTTTAGGTGACTTTAACTACCCATAGGTTCACAATTAGGTACTAGGCTATTGGCCCAAGGGCCTAAGTAAGCCTAACCAACAAGGTTCCCTGGCTTACACCACACAAGAAAGTTATTTTCCTGTGCCCCTGTCGAGCAGAGTTACAGAAGTGATCCCCGGGGTATATTTCCTATTTCCCATCCACTCATCAAGATTTTTCTTGAAGAGTGCTAATGAGGAACTTTGCTTGACATAGATGGGTAGCTTGTTCCAGAGTATGGGATGTCTCTGGGACAGGACTCTATCCCTCCAGCATGTCCTGTTTATTGTGGTGACAAGGTTTAGGTCCCTAGAGCATTTAGCTTGGTGGGATTGGGATTTCTTTAGGGGTAGCATATCCAACAGCTCTGGGTTTGACATAGCTTTATATGTTAGGCAGAGATCACCTCGGAGTAGGCGATATGCTACGGAGTAAAGCTGGAGTTTTTTGAGATGGTCAGTGTAGGACATCTGTTTGAGGCCAATAATCCTCTTTGTGAGGTACTTCTGTGGCCTTTCCATCCATAGATAGGGTAAATTGTACATGTACTAACACACTTGCCCAAAGGTTCTTGGACTTCATCAACTCCAATGCCCTGGACCAATTGGTTGACACCCCCACAAGGGGCCCAAACAATCTGGATCTGGTGCTCACTTACATGGGTGATCGTTGTACCACCCCATGTTTGTTTCCTTCCCTATTGAGGTCTGATCATAAATCAGTCTTATTAGAAATAACATCTGACCTTCCCCATTAGCAGTAACTAGACTAAAAAACTTCTCCAAAGCCAATTACAACCTAATATGTGATGGCATTAATAGCTTCATAGCCCCTGCCCTCACTGGCGACATGGACGCCTATACTAGGATTTATACTAAAACTTTGTATAAGCATATGTACAAATGTATGGACTCAGCTATACCTGACTGGATTAAAACAAGATAGATTTTGCACTGTTATAAAGCTTTTTTTACTGTTTCACTGCATTCGTGTACTGTTTTATACTGTTTTAACTGTATTTTTCATTGTCAGGTAACATAGTCTGGATATGAAACAACACAAAACTCCGTTCCACTATCTTTATTACACTTTAGCGCCTCATCAAAAAAATGCCTTCAAGAAGTGATACAAATTGAACAAAAACTCCTTATTATAAAAAGCCATGAATCAATCAATTATCCAATACAAAAGCTTATTTAATAAAACAATTAAATTAAACATTTTCAATTCAATTCCATATTAAGTCCTCCTGGATGCAGAGTATTGTATTTTAAAATGTATACTGCCTATTTATATAGAAGCATTTTTAATTGACCTATATCTCCCATTTTTACAAAAACTTTTTCTAAAATTGTTCCTTGTAGTAAAGTATAATCTCCATCATGATTGATTGACTCATGGCTTTTATAATAAGGGTTTTTTATTCAATTTGTATCACTTCTTGAAGGCATTTTTGCAGAGGAGCTAAAGTGTAATAAAGATAGTGGAGAGCTTTGTGTTGTTTCATACTCTCATTTTTGGTGTTTGGTGTAGTATCGCATAGTCTAGATAGTCTGTTATCCAGGTCTGGTTGTTTTGTTTGTTGAGTTTCCTGTGTTTCTGGCAGCCATCTTCTGATGACAGAGAACACAGAGCACTGTGTGTAAGGTATTAACTGGAAATTTTCTCCATTTCTTAAACTGTTTGTTTGCTCTGATTTCCTGCCAAGGAGTGTATCACATAATTGATTTGTTTGCAGTTAAAAACATTCTCTAGAGTCTCCTTGCTCCTTTATCTGTTTAAAACATTCATTTAGTGGCTGTTTTTCTGCTGTGATAAACATTTCTACTAGCTACTGTAGCTACTAGCTGTAATAGTGTTCATTACTGTAATTGCATTTTTACTGAATTACTAAACTGTAAACTGCTTTTTCATACTGAGAGTTGTATTTTCTATTTGTGAGTAGTTAGTAGCTGTAGTATAGTTCCCCACCCCTGTTGGTGTCTTGTTGTTATACTTGGTGGCTTTGCAGTTGCCCGCCCCTACTGTAAATCTGATCTGGGACACTCCTCCCAATCTAGTGTTATTAGCTCTTTCTACCTAATACAGACAGAACATTTGAGAAGGCCAACCCACCTAGGTTCTAAACCAATTATCTGCTGTTCCTCCTTTCTCCCTTTCCACTTTACTAAAAAAAAAAAATAATGCTAAGCTTGTTTCCTGCATTTCCTGTAATTAGTCTAGTCCAGTTACAGATTTACTGTATCCATGACTGTTTGTAAGCTTCTGAGCCCCCCGAGCCTTTCTGTGTTGGAGGGAAGCCTTCTAGTTTATCAGTGGGAGTGGTAAGCATCAGGTAGGCTATCTACCACAAGAGGAGTGGTCCCTGGCCCAGAAATTGTAGCTATTGGCTGTTTGAGCAGTTTTTCCATCTCTTTCAACTTTCTGGATTAAAAGCCCACATTTGCGCTTGTTTTCCTGCCTTTCCTGTAACTAGTCTAGTCCATATACAGATTTGCTGTATCCAGGACTGTTTGTAAGCTTCTGAGCAGTGCCAAAGTCTGCTCTTCAATTTTTCCCTTAGATGTGCCAGTTCTGCCCTCTCCTGCACGTATACTAGCTTATTAGTCTAGCACTTTACAGGACTTCTTGTAGCAATTGTTGTAGCACACAAGTGCTAGCAGCACTGAACATTCTACAAGGAAACAGATCCAGTACTTATTATTAATGCCCACCCCTCCAGGCATGTCTAAAGGTCAGTTCCCTGTGCTTTCTCCTATTAACCTGGTGAATGTGGGCATCCTGAGGCAATGTAGCAACTGCTTTATGAGCACTGACAACCCTCTCCTCTTACCTCCCAACACTCAGACTTGCAAGAGATGCACTGATATATCCAAAGTGGAAGCCACGCACTCTCCAGCCAAGACCGGTATAGCTGGTCAAGAGGAGAAGGTCAGCACTTGTACCACACCACATGGAACACATAGCCCTCCAGAACACACACCAGCACTGCCTTCACATAAAAACATAAACCACACACCCACCTTTGTGGAGAATCTCAATAAAACTCTACCCAGACAGCAGAGACCTCCAAGGCAGAAATGCACTCGACCACCACAACACAACACTAATCATGAGAAACATAACTCTCCTAAACAGTGTGCCACTCAACCAAAGCCCCTAAGGCAAAACAGCATGCTCAACACACTAGTCATATGTGACTCGATAGTGAGGCACACTGATGTCCCACTCACTAGGTTGAATAAGGAGAAAGTAACAGTCAGCTGCCTGTCAGGTACCAGGATCTGCCACATAACGCATGACTCAGGTCCCTCAACAACAGGTACAAATATGACTATGTCATTGTACATGTGGGTTTGAATGACCTGAGACGTACCTCCCTGGACTACATGAAAAGAGACATGGAGGAGCTCTCTGATTATGTAGCCCAGGTGAGTATGATCTTAGCCCTGAGCAGAATCCTACCATCACCCAGAATGATATCACAGTACAAGCAGAAAATGATTGATTTCAACAACTGGCTAAGTTTCTGGTGTCATTCTAAGGGGTTCCAGTATCTGTCTGTCTGGGATGACATGATTGACAGACCACAATGCTTTGCCAGAAATGGCCTGCATCTGTCACCTCTGGGCTTCTGGATACTGGCCAAGGCTCTTGCCACCCCTATAGTGCCTTTTTTACATGGTGTTCCAAAGACCAAATTACCACAGTAACAGCTACAAACAAATGCAGTATGAGGGTCATGCTGCTCAACACTAGAAGTCTAAATCTCAAAATGCAGTCACTCGAAGCACTCTTCAAAATGGAGAACATCGACATTTGTGTTGTAACAGAGACCTGGTTTAAAGCAACAAAAATCACCCCTGCACTACCAGGTTATAACTCATTCCACACCTTTTGGCCCCAGAACTTGGACCGAAGCCCCAAAGGCGGCTGTGTTTCCATATTCATAAAGGATGCACACACCCCCAGAGTGGTAGCCCAACATAACACTTCAGAGATTCTTCAGGTGCAGCTAACATTGGGTAAGACAGCATTTCAGGTCCTAGCCTGCTATAGGTCCCCAACCATGTCCCAAGACTCACACTCCACATTCCTAAGCACTCTGGAGATTATTAGGGTCCAGCCTAATACTCTCATACTGGGTGACTTCAACTACCCCTCCATTAAGTGGGAAAACTACTCGTACCAATACACTTGTCCAATGTTTCCTGGAATTCATTAATTCCAATGCCCTAGACCAGCTTGTTCTTACCCCCACTAGAGGTAGCAAAATCCTTGACCTGGTCATCATTAACATGGGTGACTGTTGCTCTACATCAATAGTCAACTCCTCCCTGGTTAGATCTGACCACAAACTGATCACTTTGGAAATACACATCCCCCCCGCAAAAGTAACCACCATGAAAAACTTCTCCAAAGCTAACTTTGAGCTCCTAAAAACAGAGGTGGCTAACGTCACGGCACCCATGCAAATGGAGAATAGTTGCTTGACTGCTGAATCATACACCAATGCACTGTATGAACACGTACACAAATGCATGGATCTCGCCATACCCAATAGAACCAATATTTATTTATTTATTTATTTTACATTTGTTAACCGGGCTGGTCTAGCTGGATACATATCCGTTTTCAGTAGAGGCCAGAGGAGAAAAGCTCCAATACAAAATGGAAGTACATGTTTAAATTACAAAATTCAAAGTATAGTTACTACAAAGAGAATATAGATTACATATGCAGGAATGAAAAATTACATAGATGTTATATAAGACAAGGACAGACAGGAGGTTATACACAAAACATTGATTTTGTTATATTACTGGAAAATAGACTGAAATCGGAGAATCTTCCTAAATTGTTATAAGGAAAGAGAGATTTTAGAGATCTGCAATTAGGGAAATGGGCTAGGGATATGGGACTAGAAGGTATGAGATATGTAGTTAGTCAGGTTCACGACATGGGCATATCCATTTTGTGGAGAGATATTCTTTAAGGTTAAATTTGAACTGATTGAGTAGTAAGTCTAAGGTTGTTTGGCAGGAGTTCCACTGCTTGCCAATGGAATTGGCATAGAGGGCATCCCCACCTAAGTTTTGCTTTAATAGTTAGGATCTGATGCTGTTTGATGATCGGAGACTGTTGAGGTTAGTATATGGAGTCAGAATTCTGCACAGTGAGGGAGTTCTATCAGGATGGTTGATTATTTTATAAGAGTTGGCTAAGTTTGAGGAGATTTGGCAGTTCCAACCATCCAAGTTTCCTCAGGTTAAGGCAATGATGGGTTCGATAAGGGAACCTGTAATAAATCTGGCAATGTGGTTGTAGGCAAGAGAGCGCATGTTAAGTTCACGCTCACTGAGAAAAGAGCGGATCGGGGAAGCATAGAGGAGGGAAGAGAGGAGATGGGTACGGGCAATAGTTAATTTGGTAGTGGGAGTTAGGAAGTTTTTAATTCTGTACATAGATCCTAGTTTTTTGTTAACAGACTTTACTGTTTGGGTAATGTGTATGTCGAATTTGAGCTTATGATCAATAGTAACACCTAGCAGTTTGGTACTGGTGACAGGGGTTATGAGGGTCCCATTATTGGATTTAATATGGAAGGTTATGTTGTTAGTGTTTGGGAGTTCTTTACCTAGAGGTGAGAAGACATTGGGGAAGAAAAGTAATAGTTTTGTTTTAGCTGGGTTAAGTAGGAGTTTTAAGTCAGTGAACCATTTTTCAACTAGTGAAAAACAATGTTGTGTGATCGTTTGGAGATTCGAGGGAGCAGATTAAGGTGGAGTCGTCGGCATATTGGATGCAGGTGGATTTAGGGACGACTGATTGAAGGTCATTTATGAAGATGGAAAACAGAAGTGGGCCCAGTATCGAGCCCTGAGGAACACCTATGGTATTAGGGAGCAGTCCTGATATTCTGTTTTGCCACAGGACAGCTTGTTGCCTACCAGTGAGGTAGGCATTGAACCAGTTTAGTGCTGGAGTGTCCAGACGTAGGGTTTCAAGGATGTTAAGAAGGAATTGATGATTGACCATATCGAATGCTTTTGATAGGTCCAGAAAGAGGGCAGAGGATATGAGTTTGTTATTACGATTGTTGTTGATTGAGTCAACAAAGGAAAGGAGGGCAGTAGTTGTACTATGGTGTGGGCGAAAACCGTGCTGGGCATTGGACAAGAGATGATTAGAGGTCAGATAGTGAAGAAGTTGTTTGTGGATGCATCTTTCCATGATTTTCGCTATCGGGGACAGGATGGCTATTGGTCTATAATTTGACGTTTCCAGGGAGGTACCTCCTTTGTGAAGCGGAATGATATAAGAAGTCTTCCAAATGGAGGGAATGTTCATCTCAGTTATAGTTCTATTGATAAGGATTGATATGGGGTAGGCTATTTCATCAGATGCTCTCCTCCAAAAAAAAGAAGCCCGTCTGGTGGTCCCCTGCAATAAACAAACTTTACAACAGAAGGAGGAAACTGATGCAGAATATGGTGAAGTCCTAAGACTGGAAAAACTCCCTTATCAGCCTCAACAAAAAGTTGAAATCCCTCATCAAATCCTCTAAAGCTAGTTATGAAAACAGGATTGCAAAAGATAGTAAAGACAACCACAAGGCCTTCTATAGTTATGTAAAGAATCTTCATGGCAATACCCAGATTTGCTCCAAGCTACTGCACAATGGTACTTCCTATACCGATCCAACAGATATTGCCAATATACTGGCTGACAGATTCAGTGCCAACTTTACCCCCCTCCCCCCGCCAAAGGACCAATCACAATACCAGTAGATTGCCAGGCACTCAGTATTACTGTTGCACAGGTTAAAACAGCACTGTCCAAGGCCAAGAATACAGCTTCTAAGGGACCTGACAATATATCTGGCTGTGTTCTACATGAACTACAGAGTGAACTGGCACCTCACTTATGTGCCCTGTTCAACCACAGCCTCACCTCAGGCTTTGTCCCTACCGAATGGCGCACTGCTACAGTCATCCCTCTCCACAAAGGAGGAGCAATTACAGACCCTGGGAACTATTGCCCCATTAGTCTGATGAGTCTGATATGCAAAGCTATGGAACGCATCATCATGGACCTAATAAACAAGGATATAGGGAATCTCCAAACTCTGCATCCCACACAGTTTGGTTTTGTGAAGGGTAGATCATACCTGCTCAACCTGGTTGACTTCTTTGAGTCAGTCACCAGAGCTGTGGATGAAGGCAAGGTGGTTCATACAGCCTACCTTTATCTGGCCAAGGCCTTTGATACCATTCTCCACTCAGGAATCATAAAAAACTCACTAAGCTGGGCATCTACCCGTATATCACTAGGTGGGTTGCAAACTGGCTCACAGATAGAACCCACAGTGTGAAAGTAGCTGACTCCAAGTTAGACTGCCGACGATTCATGAGTGGAGTCCCACAGGGTTCGGTCCTGGGTCCTCTCCTGTTTGGTATCTATTTCTATGAAGTTCAGACCAACACGAAGGGACTCTGGCTGACAAAGTTCACAGACGATTGCAAGTTGGGAGCTATTAATCCATAATACTAGACAAAAAAAACTATTTCTGCCATCTACAGCAGAAATACCACAACAAGCCACAGAAGTTCTGGGCAGGTATTAACAAACTCCTCCACCCAGGGCAGTCCACAACTCCAACCCCCTTAGCCCCAACCCAAAAATTACCAGAGTCCATTGCCAACACCTTCAACAGTTTCTTTACAGAAACCATAGGTTAGTACTAAGCTAACTGCCCTTGCAAGCCATTTTAAGCCTAGCCAATTATCCCTTGTGAGACTGAAACGCTGCACCTTGTGTTTGTAAGGCAAACACCTTAACCATTAGGCCACCCTCCCAACCTCTCCATGCCCTTGCTAGCAAACTTAAACCCACTTGTCCTAACGCTGAAACCCCTAACCCCAGTGACAATCTCTCCTTTAGCTTCCAAAAAGTTCCGACTTCACTCATTAGAGCCCTAATTAAAACAACTCAACCCAACCACCCTTTCAGTGGACCTCCTCCCTGCAGACTACCTGCAAAAAAGCTGCTGATGTTATAGCATACCCTGTCTCTATTTTGATAAATAGAACCATAACTGAAGCCTCTATCCCCTCTATCTGGAAAATGTCACATGTCATACCACTGCATAAAGGTGGCAGCTCCATTGAACTGTCAAACTATAGACCAATACCTATCCTTTCCCCTCTGACTAAAATTATGCAAAAGTGTATCCATAAACAACTCTTACACTACCTTATTCAACATAATCTGGCCAACTCCCATCATGGATTTAGACCACAGCACAGTACCACCTCAGCCCTCCTCTCCTTTTCTAATGTCATAAATTCCAACCGTAACAACAACAAACCATCTTCTGCCCTGTTTCTCAATCTTTCCAAGGCCTTCGACATGGTTAACTATCAGCTACTCTTACTTACCCTAAATAAAATATCCCTAAACAACCATGCCACAACGGTTTCAATCTTATCTTAGTGGAAGACAGCAGGCTGTCCTTTGGCAGGACAAACTCTCCACCCTTCTCCCTATTACCCTTGGTGTACCTCAAGGTTCCATATTAGGTCCCTTTTTTTCTCCCTCTTTATCAATGACCTCCACACTGTAATCCCAGATGCGACCTGCATACAATATGCCGATGACTCCACCCTGATTTGCTGAGCCTCTACCCCTACAGATCTCCTTAGTTTAACCCAGAAAATCTGTAATACAGTGGAAAGGTGGATCTCTAATCAACAGCTTATCTTAAACCCTAATAAAACAAAGCTATTGCTCTTCTCCCCCACTCGCAAATCCTTTAAACCTTCATTTACTATAACATCTAATAATGGGACCATAATCTCACCAGATATGTATACTAAACTCCTGGGTGTTATACTAGACAACAACCTCAAATATGATATGCACGTAAACCAAACTATTAAAACCATTAATAAAAAACTTGGCTGCCTATACAAAAACAAACCTTTTCTCACCCCTCTAGGTAGGACTGCCATTGCCCATACCCATCTGCTTTCAACTCTACTCTGTGCCTCACCAATACTCACTAACTTGAACAAAACTGATCTCAGCAAACTCTCTAGCTGCTACAATCAAGTTGCCAGGTTTGCAGACACACCATTGTCAAAACCTAAACCTCTTAGGATGGCTAGAACTCCCCAGGCTAATTCAATATAATCAACTTACTGTAGCATTCAAGGTTATTAACCATCCAGAAAAAACGCCCTCCCTTGAAAACATTATCCATCCCTACAAAAATGCTAGGTCACTCTGTTCCACTACATAACTTTTGGTTCAATCTGTTAAAGCTAACAACCTATCTGGAGAATCTTTGTTTGCAAATTCAGTAGGCAAAACCTCTAATTCGCTCCTATCTGACCTTACTCTGAACCCCTCCCTTAATCAGTTCAAAAAAAAAAAATCTAACCCAGTATTTTAAAACTCACTGGTTATGTCCTTGCTCTAACCCTGACTAAAGCCTCATCTACTTCCATATCCCTGCAATTTGTTATTCAAAGCGACTAACCTCTTACACTAAAAGGTTTGAAAAGAGAAACTGTAACATCTTTGCAGATACTCTGTATATAAGCTGCACCTATAGGTTTGATAAAAGAAATTGTAACATATTTGTATATATATTTCTGAATATAAAGTGTATTCTTCATAGGCTTGAAATGTGAGACTGTAACTTTTATGTTAATACAATATGTTTTGCATATACTGTTACTTGCTTGTCTCTATCTATTTGTAAGTTTGGAGCTTTTCTCCCCGGGCCTCTGCTGAAAATGGACATGTATCCAGACGGACTATCCAGGTCAACAAATGTAAATGTGTGTACTGTTTGGGACAGGGCATGTTAGTGTTCCTTGCGACATATGCTCTAGCTTTAATAACAGGGCCTTAGTCAAAAGGAAGAGTAAATGAATCCTGAAAGGTCTACTTCCATCCTCTGCTTCTTCTGACTGGAGCACCGTCTTCCTCTAAGAAATCCTCAGGGGATTCAGCAGAAAGACCTAAGGGATCAAGGAAGTGTTCCTCTGATGGCTGTCCTCCCTCAACTTCTTCAGGCTGACCTCTGCCCAAGAAACTATCTAAATTGTCAGATCCAACCACCTCCAAGGGCTTACCTCCAGTAACAACAAAAACAAAACCTTCAGAACCATCTTCTAACATGTATCTGACTAGATCCAGCTTTAAGTCACCAAAGTTTTTCCTGAACCAGTCTTAGAGGCTTTATTCCCTCATCCTACAGGACACACCTCAAAGAGTTTCCTGTCCACCATCTTTGTCTTTATTCAGGTCATCCAGGAGCCTATCAGAAGTGGATGTGGACAAGATGATGAGAGAATTTTTGGACCCGAGACTTCCAAGTGTGCCTGTGTCAGATCTGAAAACTTGCCTTTCTTTGACTCCAACACTTTCTCTGACCCAGCAGGTCCAGCCTTGTCAGATCCAGGAGGCCTGCAACACCAGGGATTTAGAAGTTCCTTCTTGGACAAGCCCTATCAGTGTCCTTGAAGGGTTATCTGATTGCAGCACTTTGGAGGCAGTCAGAGGATGCCTATTCCTGCACCCACATGCCTGGATAGCCATTACCAAAGATTCTTGGGTGCAGAATATTAGATCTGGAGGTTATTATATACCATTTTCCCATTTTCCTCCGAAATGCAACAGAAGAATTCCTGATGTTCCACCCAGTCAGAGAAAAGCCACAGCTACATAAATACAAAAGCTGCTAGAAAAAAACAGCAAGGATCCGGAACTTACTCAAGATTCTTTTTGGTGCTAAAAATACTGGAGATCTCAGACTAATTGAATCTCAGCAGTTTAAATCAGTTTGTAAAACACTCAAAATTCTGGATGGTCACAGCTAAGTCCATTCAACCTCTTTTAAAGAAGGACAATTGGATGTGCTCTCTAGATCTCCAGGATGCATACTACCACATCAAAATAAACAGGTTCTCCAGGAAATATGTATGCTTCTGGCTGGGAGCCAGTCACTACCAGTTCAGAGCATTGTGCTTTGATTTCACTACAGCCGCTAGGTGTTCACCGAGTATATGGCAGTAGTTGCAGCTCACATGAGCCTGAACGGATTCCAAGTGTTTCTGTATCTAGATGACTGTCTGCTTCCAGAAAGTCTCTACTACTTCAAGCCAGGGAATACTTGCTCCATCTCTGTTCCCAGCTGGACATCACTATAAACCTCTCTAAGTCTCAACTCTACCTAATACAAACTCTGGAGTTCGTCAGACCCTGTCTAGATATCAAATCACAGGTGGCAAGCCTACCTCAAACAAGATTGAAGACATTAAGGAAATAGGCATTACACATCCTTATTCTTCACCTCCAGCCAAGTTAGTCCTCCAACTACTAGGCTTCATGGCAGCCTCCATATTACTAGTCCCTTTGGCATGTTTCCACATGAGAATAGTATAGTGGACGCTAGTGACATAGTGGTCAGTAAGACATCAGCTACGTTTTTCACCTTCTGCGTTCCTTAATGCAAAGATTACTATTGGCTGTTTTTACATTTTTACATTGTGATTAACTAACTAGAGGGTAAATTCGATCTGAGTATCTCAGTAGTAGTGGAGGGATTATGGGTAAGGGGAGGAGCTCGAACTATGGAGCCAGAAGTCTATCAAGTGGCTGAGGATGGATCTGAGGCCCACCAGTTGAGGAAGGAAAAAAACAGACAACACAGATGCATAATTATGGTGAGCACATAACTATAATTTATTGGTACCTCCCAACCCACCTGTAGTTAAGAATTTGACACATTTCCCCCCACACACTTAACAAGTGGTTGCATCACTTTCCCTTTAAAACCATTAAAAAAAAAAAATAAATATATATATATATATATATATATATATATATATATATATATATATATTATCAATCTATGCAACAGTTATTGGAGGCCTTATTTTAAATAGTTGTGGACATAGTATGGCCAAAAAAGTCATGGTTTCTCCAAGTAATGTATAGAAAATTCTACTCAGTAGAGTTCAAAGAGTATGCCTAGCTACACCCTTCAATATACTGGTAATGAGCCTAGTTCTTTGGCACAAGCAAAATGTACATACTGACATCAGTGGATGATTTCTCCTGGATACTTCAGTGTGTTTTGATTATTATGGTTAGACTATGTTATCCTGTCTTGTTCTGTTGTGTGATAGCTGGGTGGTGGGCAATGAATCAACTGAAGTGATATGCAGGAGTTAAGCTAAGACTGGTTTTAACTGAGATGCAAAACTTCTGTGACTACAAGCTGTGTAATGTGCATTATCTGGGGATTTTATCTCCATGCTGTCTCATGGGTTTAAAATGCAATGTGAACAAATTACAGTTGCTCTGCTGAACATAAATAACAGCATAACTAGCTCTTTTGCATAACTCTTAACCGTCAATAATTTTTATGAATACCCAATATTTTTCCCTCATACTTTTGTTTGCTTCTCATAAAATGTGTGGCTTTCTGGCAAATCATTGAGGGATGAAGTCATAAACAATGACAGACATTTGAGTTTTGGATCTCATGTCCTTCAGAAAATGCACAATAATGCAAAATCTGTTATTATAGCAACTGTGTGTTGAGGAATACTTAAAATCTGTTCCTGTTGGGCCCTTTGTCCTCTCATTATTTGTGGTTTTATCCAGAAGTCTTGTGCTAAGAGGTTGAGAAGTATGCACTTTTGTCATTTTACAACACAAAAAGACAGCAATCAATCAAAAACTGTACAAACTGCTTTGCTGAAATGTAGCATGTATGTTTTTTTAATTAGTATTTGATAACCCAACAGCACTGATCCACATGAACCCTTTTAGGCTCGGACCAAGAGCAATGTCTGTTTAAGACATTTACTCAGATTCATACAGTAGGTGAATGGAAAGTGAAGGAATCAAACCTCAGACGACAGGAGGCAGTTTGTTGATGTCTCATAGCCTTAATCCTGTGCCCTAACTGCCAGACCTAACTGGGCTACCACTGGACATAGATTCTCATTGCTGTTTTGTACAGAGATCCATGACTATGTTAAGCAGTTGACATTATCCAAAGTTTACCTCAGAAGCAATGTATACTTGTCTGTTTACCCCACATTATGCAAATAATCATTCTGAATCTTAAGTAATATAGACTAATTTTATTTGGCATGTTTCTTTTGACACTAGTCTATACCTCATTGTGCATGGCCTTTCTCAGTGATCTGATTCTTTTGAATCCAGTCACCAAAATCTAATTAGATAAATAAGTTTGTCTGCAGAGTATAAATGCGTCAGTGTACAGTATTATTAAAAATCTCTGGCAACATACAAATGTAGTGGTGGTGGGAAATGCAAGGGTCATAAGAAAAAGAAAAAAGCTAATGCATATCATAATAGTAGGTCAGCGTAATGTGCTTTGTCTGGAGTGAATAAAACATTATATGCCGGGACTGGAAACACACACACACACACACTTGTCTAACCATGAGCTACATTGGGATACACACACACACACACACAGGTTTGTCTAGACGTGAGCTACAATGAGACACACAGACACACACTTTCGTCTAACTGTGAGCTACGAGAGGCCACATTCACACACACACACACTTTTGTCTAACCACGAGCTACAGTGAGACACACAGACACACACACTTTTGTCTAACCATGAGCTACAGTGAGACATGCAGACACACACACACACACACACACACACACACACACACACAGTGTTGTCTAACCGTGAGCTACAATGAGAGGCACATTCTCGCACACACACACAATTGTAACTTACTTGTTATGTGATTGAGACATGGGTGGGAAGAGTGGGAGGGTGCTGGAAGAGAACACCCCTAAAGGAAGTAATAATTTTAAAACATTTATGCTTTTGTTGAGTTGACTGCCATCTTGGTTACTTGGTTAAACATATATGGCACTTATTTAAAGTGTTTAAAAGCAAATATTATATAAACACAAATGCTGTCTGTACTAGAACAACATGTAATGGGTGAGTATCTCAGGAACAGGGCATTTTACTACAGTGGTTTTCTTACATAATCTAAAATTCAGCTAATATTCACATCATATATAATATCTGACCTTCAGTAATTCATATCAACTCCTTTGTCAGAACTAAGTTAGCGATAAGGGAGACTGGGCTCAAAATGGGCTGAATTCATAATACAAAGAAACTGTTTTACCCTGTATTTAAGTTACGTACTTCATAACAAGTATACTGCACCTATCAAGCCAGTCGTCATCACAGTTCCAGAAACTAAATAGGTGAAAATATCCCTTATTTCAGATCGTATAGGGTCACAGATGCTAGGAAATGTCACAGAAAACCTTCATCCATGCTCCTTTAGATATTCCAGGAGCACAACAGGATTTTATGAGACTTTCTGAGTTGTATTGCAGGTACCTAAGTTGTTAAATTTTATGAGGGAGCTTGAGGGTGGCCCCTGGTCTGATGTCCCATGAGACATTCCTGAAGCCCATGCCACTGAAGTAAGGCAAGAGAGACACAGTGGTGCGCACATCTGTCAGTAGCAATTAAAAAAAATGATGACAATTCTGAGACCATTTTGTCAGTCACTTTTACTTCAGGGAAGCAAGAATCACATGGCCTTGTAATAAAATTAGTAACAGCAGTGTATTAACAATCCCTTTCTTTGTTAACTGTAACAAGCAGTCCTTTATTCTCACTTGTGAAACTTCTTCACTGACGTGATGAACAAAGGTCAAGCACTGATTCAGCTGCAGGATCTTTGTAACAAGTAAGAAAATTGTATCTATGCTCCAACCAGCATCTCTGTTTCCAGAGTCAGGGATCTGTCAGTTCCTTATTTCTGTCTGTCTCTCTCGACCCCCCGCTCTCTAGACCAACTCTGTTCTGGATATGTAGATATGTTTAACAATGGACAACTGACACTTTGCCAGTTTTGTATGAGTTATAGCCTGACTGAACATGATTTGGGCCATTGGATGAGACTAATATGACCACATTGTCGGCACACTGAACTGCTGCACTTATGTGCTTATTCTCCTTTCAGAGCTAATATTTTCAGTTACACATTCGGGTACGAACAGCGTCTGCAGTATGTTACTAGCCTGTCACTCCTACAAATAGGCAGTTATGTTTTGCGGTCTTATAAGGGTGGCTGCAACTACTTGGGAAGTATATCACTCCTACTACCAGACACTTTTTGTCTTGTGGACCTTGGAAGAGTGTCTACAGCTATGTGGGTGGCCTAACACACCCAAAAATAGGCACTTTGTGTCTTGTGGGCCTTACATTAAGAATTTATTTTTATTTATTTAGCATTTGTTAACTGGGAAATTCTGACTTGGAATGAAGCTGATTTTCAGCAGAGGCCCAGGGAGAAATGCTCCAGATGCATGTCTTTGTAACGTGGGAGGAAACTCACACAAACACAGAGAGGACACGCAGACTCCGCACAGATGGCACCCCAGCTGAAAATTGAACTGGAGAACCTCTTGCTGTGAGGTGACAACGCTACCGCTGCACCACTGTGCCATATTTATTTTTATTTATTTAATGTTTGTTTATCGGAAAAGTCAGACTGGGACAGTGCCCATTTTCAGCAGAGGCCTGGGGAGAAATGCTCCAGACGCATGTCTTTGGAATGTGGGAGGAAACTGGAGCACCTGGAAGAAACCCACGCAAATGCAGGGAGGTCATGCAGACTCCCCACAGAAGGCACCCCTGCTGAAAATCAAACCGGAGAACCTCTTGCTGTGAGGCGACAACACTAATTGCTGCACAACTGCACTGCCATGAATGCCTACTGTAATGAGGCGTGGCAGTAATTGATGTTTTTATCACGAGGTTATCCTGAAGATTTTTTGGACAACCTTATTCAGGAAGTGATAGATAAAAGGAACCAGTATACCTACCAACCATTATTACCAGTTAGTGACACCATGGCTCAAGGTGTTCCAGATTATGCGACTAACCACAATGTTAGTAATACAGTTGATCAAGAGGGATCAGTAGCTACTCATTTGGAGAATACTACCATAACTTATTTTACTACAACATTCAGTATAGGAAGTAATGCTTGTATCGATATAATTAACAAGAATTGGGAATTGTTTAAAATGTACCCCAACATTTATGCGAAATTAGGTGCCAGACCTCAGGTTGCTTTCAGGAAAGGGAAGAACTTAAAATCTATTCTGGAGCGTAATGTACCTTTAATGGTGCGTAATGCAGGTATGTTGAAGTGCCAAAATTGTAATTATTGTAGATACGTGGAAGAAGCAGTTCGTTTTGATTTAAATGGCACTACTTATAGACTAAAATCTAAGTTTACTTGTAATTCCACCTTTGTTATTTATCTAGCTAGATGCACATCATGTCCCGTCTTCTATATCAGCAAGACCGAAAGGAGACTTAGGGACAGAATATATGAGCATTTATACGCTATGAGAAAGTGTAAAGTTGAAAATGCTCTAGCTAAGCACACTTCTGTATTTAACAATCATACATTTAAATTTTTAGTAATAGACCAGGTCATTTGTGATAATAGGGGTGGACCTAGACCCCTCAAGTTGGAAGAAGCTGAGTTAATCTGGCAGGTTAAGTTAAACGTGTATAGTTATCCAGGGATTAATGACTCGTGTTCCATCTCAAGCTTGTTAAAACTTAAAAGTCTTGAGAGATGACATGCCAACTATTGATTTTGGCAATACATTTTACACAACTTTATTGTTTACTCTTTGTATTTACTATTACTCTTTGTTGAATGATTATATAATGTTTTAGGGGAGTTGTTATGGTTTTACGTTAATGTTTAAACTATTCACTATTAGGATACAGTTAGAATATATATATCTTTTATACATGTTTTATAGTTGGTACTTTTTAGGTTTAATGTTATGTGTATGATGAGTATGTTTCTTTAATTTTTGAGTGAGTTGTTCAGCATCTTACGTAACAACGTGTGTTTTAATTTGAACCTTCAATGGTTGTAGCATTCATTCATTGTTTTCTGAGGAAGTCAGCCATTCAATGCTGACGAAAAAGCGCTTTCAAATTTACTATAGCTTTTCTTGTGCTATTAAAGGGTTTTGCTGCTTTTGCATCCGTTTTTTCCTTTTACTAGTTTTGTTGCCTGTACGTAGTTCAGCCTTACAATAATGTCTACAGTAATGAGGCATGGCAGTAATTTATGTTTTGTGGGCCTTACAAGAATGTCTGCAGTAAAGAAGTGTCGCAATCATTTTTGTTTTGTGGGCCTTACAAGAATGTTTACAGTAGTGAAGTGTGGCAATCATTTTTGTTTTGTGGGCCTTACAAGAATGTCCATTGATTCTATTTCCAAATTAACCTCATCTTTCTAGAACATCTCCACTCCCTCCAAATTACCACCACCCTCATCCACTCACCTTCCACCACCATCCTCATCCACTCACCTTCCACCACCATCCAAATTATGCCCACCCTCATCCACTCACCTTCCACCACCATCCACTAGTTCACCCCCTCTCCCATCTTCTCATTCTGCACCCTCCACCTCCTATCCCACTCTCCCTCCCTCCTCATCACTCCCACCTCCAAACACCCCCTCTTCCCACTCCTCACTTTTCTCTTAAAAACCCATACCCACCTCTACCATAAAAAAACTTCTAAAACTGAAACCAGGTTCAAATGCTCTTGATAATATTCCTTCTCAATTCCTCAGCATAGCTGCCGAAGCAATTGCCTACCCCATTAGTATTTTAATAAACCTTTCTATCCAAGAAGGCACAGTCCCCCAAATTTGGAAAAAGGTCTTTATCATACCCTTACATAAAGGAGGCAATAATAACACTGTCACTAATTTTCGTCCCATAGCTATCCTGTCTCCCATCTCTAAAATCCTTGAAAAGTGTATCTAACTACAACTCCTACCATACCTCATTGATAAAGACCTATTAACTCCCACACAACATGGTTTCAGACCAGGCCACAGTACTATGACAGCCTTCCTCTCCTTCCTGGAAACTGGAAACAAAGCCCAAGACTCTGATCATATTGTTTCTACCCTTCTACTGGATCTCTCTATGGCCTTTGATACTATCTCCCACAGTCTTCTTATAGCTAAACTCTCTAAGCTTAACCTATCTCCCTCTTTGAACTGGTTCTCCAGCTACTTATCCAACAGATATTAAGCAGTAAAATGGAAAAAAAATGCCTCCTCATTCCTTAATACACCAACTGGTGTTCCACAAGGTTCCATATTAGGTCCCCTCCTCTTTAACATATTTATTAATGACTTCCGTAACTCTATCCCATTCTCTAACATCATCCAATATGCAGACGACTCAACTATTATTTGCTCTGCCACTTCTGTCCCTTTACTTCTAAAGCTAACTCAAGATGCTTTTTCAACCACTGAACAATGGATGAAAAATAATCACTTAGCACTCAACACTTCTAAAACCAAATTAATGGTATTTACTCCCTCTAAAGTCATCCCTTTCAACAAAAACACATTTTGTATCACTAGTCATAACAACACAACTCTGGAACTGGTATCAGAGACCAAGCTACTTGGCGTACTAATTGACAATCAGCTTAAATTTAATTCCCACATACAACTAAATATCAAAAAACCCCATCAAAAACTAGGCATGCTCTATCGACAAAACCATTATCTTACACCCACCACTAAACTCACCCTCTCTACATCCTTTCTCATACCCTCCCTTCTCTATGGAGCTCCACTCCTAACTAATCTACAATCCTCTCTGAAAACTCAACTCCCATGTTGTTACAACAAAATCGCCAAGTTCGCTACTAGCCATAAGTCCTCCATTCACCATTGTTCCTCTCTCCATAAACTAAACTGGCTAGAACTACCTAACCACCTTATCTATACCCAACTCACTTTAGCACACAAGCTCATTCTCAACCCCTCACTCTGTCCCTCCCTCTCCCCTGCCTTTAAAATGCATCTACCTGACAGAGTACTACGGTCCAATAACCAAAATCTTCTAGAAATATACAAACCAGCTCGCCCCCCAGGCAAACACCTTCTATCCTTTAGTCTAGCACGACTCTGGAACTCCCTACCACCACACATTCGTGCTACCCCTACTTACTCTATCTTCAAAAAAACTCTTCACTCATACCTAGTATCCCAGTGGAAATGCTCCAGCTGCCACCCTGCATAACTCACACTGCAAGTGTTCTTTTTCTCCCCTTTTTCATTAACATTGCTCCTTCTAACTTCTCCTCAAACTCATAAACTGTTTGTTAATTACTTGCAAACTGGATATTATTCTAGTCTACACCTCTTACTTCAAACCTCCTATATATTAAATTTCCTGTATATATCTTGTAATCATTCCTTAAAATTCTGCACTACCTGTTCATTTATCTAAAACCTATACTGTTTGCAATGTTTGTTCTTGTCTAATCTAATTGTATATTTTCAATCTATGTCATATTGTTATATTAATTGTCTTTTGTCTGCGCTATATTATAACACATGTAAACTTATCATCCACATAATTTTGTAACCTTGATTGTTTATGGAGCTTTTCTCCCCAGGACTCCATTGAAAACGGGTTCACTTTGGCCCAATGGACTATCCTGGTAAACCAACTGCAAATAAAAAAATAAATGTCTACAGTAATGAGGCGTGGCAGTAATTTATGATTTGTGGGCCTTACAAGAATGTCTACAGTAATGATGCGTGGCAGTAATTTATGTTTTGTGGGCTTTAAAAGAATGTCTACAGTAATGAAGTGTGGCAATCATTTTTGTTTTGTGGGCCTTCCAAGAATGTCTACAGTAATGGGGCGTGGCAGTAATTTATGTTTTGTGGGCCTTCCAAGAATGTCTACAGTAATGGGGCGTGGCAGTAATTTATGTTTTGTGGGCCTTACAAGAATGTCTACATTAGTGAAGTGTGGCAATCATTTTTGTTTTGTGGGCCTTACAAGAATGTCTACTGTAAAGAGGCATGGCAGTAATTTCTGTTTTGTGGGCCTTAGAAGAGTATCTGCAACCACATGCATGGTGTGTCACTCCCTAGAGCAGGCAGTTGTGTCATGTGGGTCTTGTAGGAGTAAAAAATGTTGCAATTGTAAAATAATAAATACCTGATCATCATAATTTAAATATATGAAACCTCCTGTCTAGTTCTGCTTGTATCAATCCAGTTTTTTTAAATGTAGTCATTGGTTAACTGAGAAAGTGAACTGTTCATCACTGATTCTTTTCATCCACAACCTGGGACAGCCAGATTAAATTCTAACTGTATGGAGAGTTTAGAGTAACCAATCAAGCAGGAATTTTTTAGGGAGGAAATTGGAGTACCCAGAGAAAATATGTATAGAAAGATGTAAACTGTACTCAGACAGTGATGATAGGTAAGTAAATAAATCCTGAAGATGTGAGGTAGAGACTTTAACCACTGAGGCACTGTGCTATGCAGTTGTTAGCGGGCCAGTCAGTACTTCCAGGTATCATTAGAACACAAAAAAGATCGGATCAAGAGATACTGTAGCACCGAACCATACTGGTGTTAGTTCTGAGAAGATTTCTTACAATTTGCCTTGCAGCGTACTAAACAATATATGAAGCTGTTGAAGCTTTGGCCCATGAAATTTGCACAAGGATTAAACTGAGCCCTGCTCAGTTGCCTCTCTCATTTTGCTATATTTTTTTTGGTAAAAATTACAGGATGAAACAGAATAGTTGAATGCACACAGTACACAGAAAAAAAATGCATACACTAAACCAAATGTGCAGAGATACAGGAATATAATTACAGAGCATTTAAACTTGTGCAGGGGAATGAAATCTAAACCTTTGCAGGGAATATTTGGTCAAGTGTCAGTAATACTAGAGTACCATAACATACTTATATAAACAGCAGAAAATAAAATCTAAAACAAATTTAAAGAAATATGAGTGCTGACCAAAGACCCATAGATAGGTGTGCCAAGGAATATATATGACCTAATTCTTACAGGTGATATAGCTAGCACATGCAATTAGTAACCAACAGTATCAGCAAGATGGGGTGACTGGCCCCCCCGAAAAGGTGGATAAGCATTTTTTTAACTTCTTATGCAGCATGGCCATTATGTACATTAACAGGAAAACTATAAGTTCCCATTGTTATTTTCCTGCAGTATATATATATATATATTTTTTTTTTTTTTTCACAATTTTCATTCAGTTCAACATTATACAAGTTGCTCAGTTTCTGCCTTTCATTTAATCTCATTCCTCCTAATGAACACTATTCTGTATATATATATATATATATATATATATATATATATATATATATATATATATTGTACCCACAAATTTCATTTATTTCTATGAAACATGTTCTCTTTCCATTTTCTAAATATCCCACATTCAGTTTTTTTTATCTCATGAGCAATATTCAATACCTTAAGTGCAGTTGGATTAGATTTTGATTTCCATTTTCTAGTAATTGTTTTAAAAGTCAGATCCAACATTATCATAGGTTCATAGGTAGGTACTAGGCTATCGGCCCTAGGGCCTCTATAAGCCTACCCAAAAAAGTACCCTGGCTTACGCCACCAAAGAAAATTATTTTCCTGTGCCCCTGTCGAGCAGAGCCACAGAAGTGATCCCTGGGGTGAATTTCCTATCTCCCATCCAATCATCAAGATTTTTCTTGAAGAGTGCTAATGAGGAGCTTTGTTTGATATAGATAGGTAGTTTGTTCCAGAGTATGGGAAGTCTCTGGGACAGTAATCTAACCCTCCAGCATGTTCTTTTTCTTGTGGTGACAAGGTTTAGGTCCCTAGAGCATGTAGCTCAGAGGGAATGGGATTTCTTTAAGTGGAGCATGTCCAACAGCTCTGGTTTTGACATAGCTTTGTATGTTAGGCAGAGATCACCTCTGAGTAGGCGATATGTGACAGAGTAAAGCTGGTGTTTTTTGAGACAGTCTGCGTAGGGCATCTGTTTGAGGCCGGTAATCCTCTTTGTGAGGTATTTCTGTGGCCTTTCCAGTTGTTGTAGATGTCTTGTGAGGTACATACCAAAAGGGGCGTTGTACTCTATAATGGGTTTAATGAGTGATGAGTAGAGGGGAACAATTACCTCTTTTTTCCTGGATGAGAAACTTTTTGTGATGAGGTGTGCCATGTAGAAGGATTTCCTGAGTACTGTGGCAATGTGATTATCAAAGGAGAGACTACTGTCCACCTGTGTCCCAAGGTCTCTTATCACACTTTCAGTTTTAAGTGGACTACCGCCTATGTGGTAGTTCATGGGTACAGAGTTTTTACCAAAAGGGATGACAAAGCACTTTTTGGCATTGAGCTTGAGGCCATGGCTTTGACACCAGGCATCTGTCTCAGTGAGGCCCTTTTGTAGGATGTCCATATCGTTAGGCGTTTTGATTATGGCTCCTAGTTTGCAGTCATCTGCGAACTTCATTAGCCAAAGACCTTCTGTGTTAGCCTGTACTTCAGAGAAGTAGATATCAAACAGGAGAGGACCCAGGACTGATCCCTGTGGTACTCCACTTGTCACTGGTCTGAATTCGGATTTGGAGTCTGCTTCTTTCACAGTGTGGGTTCTGTCAGTGAGCCATTTGGCAACCCATCTTGCGACATAGGGATTTATACCTAGTTTAGTGAGTTTATCTATAATTCCAGAGTTGGGGATGGTGTTGAAAGTCTTGGCAAGATCTAGATAGGCTGTGTGAACCACCTTACCCTCATCTACAGCTTTGGTGACTGCTTCAAAGAAGTCTATCAGGTTTAGGAGACATGATCTTCCTTTTACAAACCTGAACTGGGTGGGGTTTAGAGTTTAGAGATTACCAATGTCTTTGTTTATAAGTTCCATGATGATATGTTCCATGGCCTTGCACACCAGGCTCGTCAGGCTAATGTGGCGGTAGTTCCCAGGGTCCGTGGTGGATCCTCCTTTGTGGAGTGGGATAACCTTCGCTGTGCACCATTCATTGAGCACAAAGCCTGAGCTGATGCTATGATTGAATATGGTACTTAGGTGGGGTGCCAGTTCGTTCTGTAGTTCATGTAGAATGCAGCCTAGGATGTTGTCAGGTCCCATGGATGCTGTGTTCTTGGCTTTGGAGTGTATGGTTTTTACCTGTGCAGCCGTGATTGCAGGAACTTTGCATTCTTCTGGTATAGAGATGGGCCCTTTAGGGGGTGAGAGAGGGGGTAAAGTTAGCACTGAACCTATCTGCCAGGATGTTGGAAATATCAGTTGGTTCTGCATATTTAGTGCCATTGTGCTGTAACTCAGAGCATATCTGAGTGTTGCCATTGAGATTCTTGACATAGCTATAGAATGCTTTGTGGTTGTCTTTAGAAACATTGGTGATTTTGTTTTCATAACTAGCTTTGGAGGATTTTATGAGAGATCTCAGCTTCTTACTGAGGCTGACCAGGGAGTTCCTCCAGTCATGGGATTTTACTCTTTTTTGAAGCAGTTTCTTTCTTCTGTTGTAGAGTTTGTTAATGGCAAGGGACCACCAGATTGGCTTCCTTTTTTTGGAGGATAGCAACGTGGTTCTGTTAGGGATTGCACAATCCATGCACTCGTGTACGTGCTTATAAAGTGCATTTGTGTAGGATTCAGCAGTCATACCTCTATTGTCCATCTGGATGGGTGTCATGAAATTTGCCACTTCTGTCTTAAGAAGCGTGAAGTTGGCTTTGGAGAAATTTTTTACGGTGGTTTTCCTAATGGGGGGTGGGGGAGGGATGTGGATGTCTAGGGTGATTAGCTTGTGGTCGGATCTGACCAAACAGGAATTGACCTCTGGTGTGGAACACCAGTTACCCATGTTGGTAATGACCAGGTCTAGGATATTGCTGCCCCTGGTGGGGGTGTGGTTAAGTGATCCAAGGCATTGGAATTTATGAATTCCAGAAAATGTTGGGCAAAAGAGTTGGTACATGAGTAGCTTTCCCAGTTAATGGTGGGGTAGTTGAAATCACCCATTATTAGGGTGTTGGGTTGTACCCTAATATTTTTCAGTTCCAGCTCAAAAATAATTTCCCTCACTGCAACCATTTATTTTGCCAATATTTGTTCCAAAGTACTCTGTAGAAAATGTTTAAACTCTTTCAACTCATTAAACTCTCAAAAAGCGTGTTTCCAGTTACCTCTTTTCCTTACCACACCATCTTCATTTGCTGTCTATATGAGGAAAATCCTGTGAAGTCTGCTTGAGATATAAAAAGTACCTCTGCAGATGCTTTCATGCAAAAATCCTAAACCATTTGGACTTTTTTATACTTAGGAGCCATACACATTTCTTCCCATAGTTTTTTGTAAATTGCCTTTCAATTTCTTTTCCCAATCTTTTCTATCCTCCTCTGATTAATTCTTAATATTCTTGTGAATATTGTATATGCCCTACTAGTTAGTATTTTCTAATAGTGGTTTCTGTTTTAGACTCCCTTAACACTCCCCTGTCGCCTTCTTTGGGTCTATACTCTGTTACTAGCCCTTGATAGGAAAGGCAGTCTTGAACCTGCAGCCTGTATTTCTGCTTAGCATCCTTCCACTCTATTATCTATCCCTTCTAAAATTATTTGCTCCCAATACCTTGGTTCATTTGCTAATTTCCTTAAGTAAATCCCACACCCTTTACTATTTTCTACACCTCTACTGCCAGACATACCTATTGGTAAAATCTCCTCTCTTTATACCTACACATGCTTAGTTCTTAGAATTACTTTCATCTAATTTAGAATTGTAATATTCTGTGTGCTTGTTATTTTTCTTAAGAATTTGCGTCCAAACTCCAAAATCCTAGTCCTTCTCTATCTCTTGAATTCCTCCCTATTTAATTGAACTCCTTTTCCATCTTGATGTATAATTTTCTGCTCGAGTTTTATATAAACCGTAATTGCATAGCTCTAAAGTAACCTAAACAACATTGTTCTGTGGGTAGAATCATCTTATTCCACTTAACTCTTTCCCTCTTCCCCTCCCAAATAAATTCCTCCAACTGATTATTAGTTATCATCCACAACTTATCCTCTAGTTGCTAAAAAAATATGCCTGACCTGTGCATAAAATTAAAGGAACTAGAAACATTTTTACTGATTGTATCTTATTATCCATATCCATAATCATGACCTTTCAGTTTCTTCGTTTTGAATTATCTTTTGTTTAGTCTCTTCCCAAATATCCTTAGCTGCCATAATATAATCCTTTTCAACCCATACACCAAAATACTTCATCTTATCACATCTCCATAAATATGAGTATTGGCTGAACCAATTGATATGTGGCTACATAGTTTACCACTGTTGCCTTTGTTTTATCTTCATTTATTTTATAGCTCCCCCCCAAAAAAAAAAATTGTAACTGCCTCAGAGTGATTCACATGTTTCCCAGCACTGAAACATCCCTTTGTTGATTTATTAAGTACACAAATCAGCTGCACTAAGAGATAACTTTTTTGATTACCATTCTAATTGTATCCTCAGTTTTGTGAATCCTGTATTTTCTTTGTTAATGACTCTAAACATAAATTAAATAAAAGTGGGGAAAGATGGCACGCCTTCTTGCAACTCTGTTGAAACACAGCTTGTCAGAGAGGAACACACCCAACTTAATTCTTGCCTCTGACCCTTAATATAGCCTCTTAATTAGCCCTATTATTCTATTAGAGAAAGCAAATGCTTCCATTGTCCTACTCAAAAAAATCACTCTGACTCTGTAAAATGCTCTATCAAAACTCTGATAATAGCAGTGTTTTCTTAGATTCTGCATTCCCCAGATCATTGTTGTTCTTTTAATGTTTTTAAATATTTACCTTCCCTCCACAAAATAATAACAGTAATTAATAATAATAATAATAATAATAATAATAATAATAATAATAATAAACAACAACAGCAACAACAATAATAATAATAATAATAATAATAATAATAATAATAATAATAATAATAATAATAATAATAATAATAATGATAATAGTAGTAGCACACACTGATCCATGCAGTTAACTCTGGTAACACATTTTCCATGCTTATGGATAGCATAGACATAATCAGTTTATGATCATGGTTTAACACTGAAGTGGGTCTATGAAACCAGATCTGAAGGGTCTTCATCCTGTTTGGATACCACAACTACCACAGTTTTCAACAAACTCCCCTTATTCCATTCTTGGTTCTTAGAATACTTTCTACTGCTTTATGAATATAATCTATATGGTTGTTTTTATTCTCCTTAAGGACCTGCATCTGGAATTAATACTATCTCCTTTTTCATTGACTTCCCTCCTGTTTCATCATCATCATAGGACACCCCTACCTTGTTCCTCTTTTGAAACACAGCTTATCAGAGAGGAAGCCTCTCATCTGAATTCTTGCCTTTAACCCTTATACATCCCCTTAAGTAGCCCTATTATTACTTCAGGGAATGCAGTTATTACCATTGTCTTGCTCAAAAAACCTCAGCTGACTCTGTCAAATGCTTTCTTTACATCAAGTCCCTGTTCCTTCCCTCTGTATTGTCATTGTTCTACTAATGTTGCCAAATATCTGCCTCCTTTCCTCAAAACCACACTGATTCTTATAGGTTCAGGTGGAGCATGTCCATCAATTCTGGGTTGGACATGGCCTTGTATGTTAGGCAAAGATCACCTCTGAGTAAGCGGTATGCAACTGAGTACAGAGGGAGTTTCTTCAGTCGGGCTGCATAGGGCATATGTTTGAGGCCAGTGATTCTCTTGGTGAGGTATTTCTGTGGTCTTTCCAGCTGTTGCAGGTGTCTTGTAAGGTACATCCCAAATGGGGCATTGTACTCTATGATGGGTCTGATGAGTGATGAGTAGAGGGGCACAGTAACCTCTTTTGTTCTAGATGCAAACCCTTTTGTGATTAGGTGGGCCACATAGATGTATTTTCTAACCACCTTGGCAATATGATTATCAAAGGAGAGATTACTATCTACTTGGGTCCCCAGATCCCTTATTACATTTTCTGTATTTAGGGGACTACCACATATGTGGTAGTTTGCGGGTACTTTGTTTTTTCCAAAGGGGATGACTATGCACTTTTTGGCATTTAGCTTGAGGCCATGATTTTGACACCAGGTATCCGTCTCAGTGAGTCCCTTCTGGAGGATGTCTGTATCAGCTGGAGAGTCAATTATGGCCCCCAGTTTGCAGTTGTCTGTGAATTTGGTCAGCCATAGTTCTCCTGTGCTTGCCTGTACCTGTACCTGTACCTCTGAGAAGTATATACCAAACAGTAGGGGTCCCAGGACTGAGCCCTGGGGGAAGCCACTTGTAACTGCTTTAGAGTTGGACCTAGAGCCTGCAACTCTCACCATGTGGGTTCTATCCGTGAGCCAATTGGTAACCCATCTTGTGACGTAGGGGTTTATGTTCAGGCTGGTGAACTTGTCTGTAATACCAGAATGGGGAATGGTGTTAAAAGCCTTTGTGAGGTCTAGGTAGGCTGTGTGGACCTCCTTTCCCTTGTCTAAAGCCTTGGTAACTGTCTCAAAGAAGTCCACCACGTTTAGGAGGCATGATCTGCCCTGATCTGCCCTTATCTGTCAGTTTTGCCAAACATTTGAGATTTTTAGCTAGTATAAGCATAAACACTTTATAATCATGGTTTAAAATTGAAATGGGTTTATATGAGGCTGGGTGCGAAGGGTCTTTTCCTTCTTTGGGTAATACAGCCATCATAGCTTTCTTCCAAGATGCTAGTACTTCCTCCCCACTTTTAAAATGATGTTAAATAAAAACCTTCCAGATCTTTGTCACTTTCGTCCCTTTCAACAATCACACTTCCACTGGAAGATCATCTCTTCCTGAAGATTCCCCTGTTGATTAAATAGCACCATTTTATGTCATCTCTTCCTATCTTGGCTATTAATTGTTGAGCCTCATCTTCTTCTAACCTTGGCAAAATTAAGTCTACCATAAATATTTCCATTTGCACCTTTTCTATGTTTCTGCATTCATCTGCTTTATACATATTTTCATAACATTTCTAAAATATCTATAATACCTCTATAGGATCTCCTTCTTCTATTTTTGGCATAATTAAGTCTTTGTAAGCATTTCCATTTGTGCATTTTCTTGGTTCCCCGTTCCTTTGCTTTGTACAAATTTTATATAAAATTTCCAGAATATCTCTAATACCTCTGTAGGTCTCAGATTATATTTCTTGTCATTGAGATCCTATGTTTGGCTTCAACTCTTTCTATTTTCTGTTATCTGAGAAGTTGTGGTAAAACTGTTTGTACTCTCGTGTTGTTATCAAAAAATAGTTGCTTAACAAGCATAACTTTTAAACTCATGAATGTTGCCAAAAATGCCTCTTCATTCTCCCTCCAGGACTCTGCAGTTGCTTGTGTTCTTGTTCTATGAGATTTCCTTCTTTTGCAATACTTTAATTTTCATGAAAATAGTTCCTATTAGTCCTTTCCATGTATCTCTGCCCAATTTCTGCCATGTTTTTAAAGTCCATTTTCATTTTATCCCCCTAACTAGCTATCATTTTTGAAGTAATTTGTATTTTCCCTGATAATTCATAGGTTAGTACTAAGCTAACTGCCCTTGCGAGCCATTTTAAGCCTAGCCAATTATCCCTTGTGAGCCTCAAACCCTGCACCTTGTGTTTGTAAGGCAAACACCTTAACCATTAGGCCACCCTCCCAACCTAATTCTTAATCATATGTACTACCCAGTCCCTAAATTACTCTTTTTAAAAACAAATTAAGTAGGAAAGCGCCAGTATCTAATTTTACATCATTACCTTCCATCTTTATCTTAGTTTTTTTTATTGGTGCTTGATTTGATAAAGTTATTTGATGGATGTCAAAGATTTCAATTAAATACACATGCTCCTGTGAAATATAATTTCTAGTTAATCTAATCAAATTATTGTGTGTTGGGGATATCTGAATTCTGTTTCCATTACTGCTACTAAATCCTCATATTTCATACCAAATGTTCTCATATATTTTCTTCAGAAATCTACCCTCATTCATTGTAGTTTCCCTTCTAAGTCCACCTGATACATTCTGACTATTGCAGTTCAGTTTTTAAGTCATTTCTGCCATGTCGTTCCATAGTCTTTATGGCTAAGTTATATTTAATGGGAATGACACTTTATTTTCCCACATCTTCCCTGATTTTGCATTATTGTTGGACTTCTTTCTCATTTATTTATTTATTTTATTATTTATTTTGCCATGTCTTTACTGGGAAAGTCTGACTGAGGTCATATCTCATTTTCAGTGGAGGCCCATTAAGAATAGTGTCACATTGACGTAATATAGTTACAGTTAAATAAAGTTATTATAATGCAGATGCAGAATTAATTGCAGAAGAGTGACATACTGAGTAAAAATTCAACTTCAGTCCATACAGTGTGAACCAATGCACACATAATGAAAATATCTGGACAGCTATAATGAGTTGAAAAAGAACATTACTAATAGATACATCATTCACAAGTTGTAGTTAACAGAGATGACATTAAATGCACTGAGTACACCTTTTGGAACAGATATTACTAGATAAGGTAGCCTAGGCAAAATATATATTTGTCTAAGGTTTTACTAATTTAATTTCTCTGAACATAGTGAAAGTATGTTGTAGGCGAAAGGAGGGAGGGACTGATTCAGCCTGTGGTCAGGCCTGTATTTAAAAAAAAAAAAAAAAAAAAAAAAATATATATATATATATATATATATATATATATATATATATACACAAAACAAAAAGTAGCAATTGAGGATAAAACCCATGCTGACCTCATCTTCCATGTGTAGAGATCATTCTCAGCAGAGTTTATCACACTGAGCTGGAGTGGGCAGATAGTTTGGGTTTCTATAAACTCCAGGGGTAGAAGGATTTTATCAGACCGATGAATTACTAATTTGTCCACAGTGGTGATTTGTTGAATTTATTCAAATTACTTTCAAAAAGTCTCAACCTCCTCCATAGGCTCATTACATGTGTATCCCTCTCATTCATTCTGAATGTTGGGTAAACTGGTGTGTGTCTCCCACTGAGAATTTATTACTCATCAAGTTTTTGAGATAGGGCTTACATAGTTTTCTAAATTCTTTTGTAGGTGTTCATTGGGTGTTTATAGTTATCCCTATTTTCCTCATTTTGGATGCATTTAAAGTCGACCCACACCCTGTCTATTACATTTATCAGGAATCTTAATTCTGGCATGATGCTCTGATCTTGTAACTTCCAGAGCAGCTTCGTTTTCCAGAGCTAGAACTGATCTTGCAGTAACAGACGCACATTATGCAAATATTTGTGGGCTGTGCAAGACTTTTTCTTCAGGTAAATATTCTGGTCTGATCACATAGTATAACCTTCAGAAGACATGAATAATTAAGTCTGATCCAGTGGGTTTGGGCTATCATTATTAGTATTATTTTTTAACAAATGCAACATTAAATGATTTATCAGATGTGGTGCTTTGACTGCTAGTCAAGGAATCAAGTATCCCGTTTATTAGCCTTTCTTTGAAAGGGAGTGCGTAAGAATGCAAAGTTTGTCTAATCCTTTTTATTTGCACCAGACTGAGATGGTTGAGGATACTTGAAAGGAAAGCATCTAAAGAGGAACTATGATCTAAATTAACCCCCCCCCCCAAAAAAAAATGGCATTGTGTTTTCAAGATCATAGATCTCTTGTACAGTTTGAGAAGAGGCTTCAACAATGTTTTGAGCATGTATAAATGGTTTTAAACTGATTTTAAAGATTGATTTATTATCTCTTTGGTTGTGATCCGGTAACCCCATCCCTTCAAGTTGTTACTCGTATCCTTACCTTCTTCTATTTGAAGCCACCTAGCTATCCTATGATGGCACGATGTGCCCATTTCATTTCCCCCTGTGCTTTTCTCTCATAGAATATACACTCTCAGTGCATTAAACATTCCCTTATATGTCATGCTCACTATCAAACTGCTGCCATGGTATACCATCTACTGCACACTGTCCACTAGCTTGCTATCCCCCAAACAGTACTTTCCCTAGAAAAGTACAGAATATTTTGGAGGAAGCCTCACCAACAGCGCAAAGAGAAAACAGTCTCTCCACATTTGGAGTCAATTCCTGATAAATCCATCAAATATTCTGCTTGCGTTTTATTCTCCAGTTACACAGCACAGAGTGATTTAGCTTGAAGACTACTATGTCACCCAGGCAGTTTTCCTACTTTCTATGTCTGCTAAGACTGGACAGCACAGTGGCTCAATTTTTCTTTCTTTTTAAGGTCCAAAATTCATTCCTGAAGTATGACAGAATTTATAGTTTCATATGTTCATAGGTTGGTACTAGGCTATCGGCCCTAGGGCCTATACAAGCCTAGGCATAACAATTCCCTGGCTATTTCTTCCCACAGTGTTTACTTCCCTGGACCCCTGTCTAGTAGGGCGACTGACATGATCCCTGGGGTGAATTTCCTTTCTCCCATCCAATCGTCAAGGTTCCTTTTGAAGAGGGCCAAAGAGGTGCTCTGCTTGACATGTATGGGCAGTCTATTCCAGAGTCTGGGGAGTCTCTGGGTCAGGAACCTATCCCTCCAGCATGTTTTGTTTATTGTGATGACAAGGTTTAGATCCCTGGAGTGTGTGGCTCTGAGGGATTGGGATTTCTTTAAGTGTAGCATGTCCAACAGCTCTAGGTTTGACATGGCCTTGTATGTTAAGCAAAGATTGCCTCTGAGTAGACGATATGTGACAGAGTATAGCTGGAGTTTTTTAAGGCAGTCAGCGTATGGCATCTGCTTTAGGCCTGTGATTCTTTTAGTGAGGTATTTCTGTGGCCTTTCCAGTTGTTGCAGATGTCTTGAGAGGTACATACCAAACGGGGCATTGTATTCTATAATGGGTCTAATGAGGAATGAATACAGTGGGACAATGACCTCCTTTTTTCTGGATGAAAATCTCTTAGTGATGAGGTGTGCCACATAGAAGGATTTCCTGACTGTTGTGGCAATGTGGTTCAGGAGACAAGATCGGCCCTTCACAAACCCAATTGGGTGGGTCCAGTGTTTGAAGGTTGCCAATGTCTTTGTTTATAAGTTCCATGATAGTACGTTCCATGGCCTTGCAGATCAGGCTCGTCAGACTAATGGGGTGGTAGTTCCCAGGATCCAAGGTGGATCCCCCTTTGTGGAGTGGGATAACTGTAGCTGTGCACCACTCAGTGGACACAAAGCCTGAGGTGAGGCTATGATTAAACATGACACTTAGGTGAGGTGCCAGTTAATTTTGTAGTTCATGTAGTACACAGCCCAGGATGTCATCTGGTCCCATGGATGCTGTATTCTTAGCTTTGGAGAGTGCGTTTTTTACCTGTGTGGCCGTTATTACCAGAAGTTGGCAATCTTCAGGTACTGAGATGGGCCGTTTAGGGGGTGAGAAGGGGGGTGAAGTTGGCAATGAATTGATCTGCCAGGGTATTGGCAATATCCTTGGGATCAGTATATTTAATGCCATTCTGTTGTAGCTCAGAGCAGATCTAAGCATTGCCATTTAGATTCTTGACATAGTTATAGAATGCCTTGTGGTTGTCTTTGGAATCTTTGGCAATTTTATTTTCGTAATTAGCTTTGGAGGATTTTATGAGGGATCTCAGCTTCTTACTGAGGCTGTTAAGGGAGATTTTTGCATCTTGGGATTTTCTTCTTTTCTGCAACAGTTTCTTCTTTTTGTTGTAAAGTTTGTTTATGACAGGGGACCACCAGATTGCATTCCTTTTTTTGGAGGAGAGCATCTTGGTTCTATTTGGGATGGCACAATTAATGCATGAATGGATGTGCTCGTACAGTGCCTTAGTGTAGGATTCAGCAGTCGAACTTTCAGTTCCCGTCTGCATGGGTGTCATGACGTTTGTCACTTCTGACTTGAGTAGCATGAAGTTGTCTTTGGAGAAGTTTTTTATGGAGGTTTCCTTACTGGGTGGTGGGGGTGGGATGTGGATGTTAAGGGTGATTAGCTTATGGTCAGACCTGACCAACTAGGGGGTGACCATAGGTGTGGAGCATCAATTTCCCATGTTGGTAATGACCAGGTCTAGGATATTGGAGCCCCTGGTGGGACTATGGATTAGTTGATCCAGGGCATTGGAATTTATGAATTCTAAGAACCGTTGGGCAAAGGTTGTATGCATTCTTTGAATAATTCTGTTTTTCCCCCATTTCTGCAGATATAGGTAGGGAGAGAGAGGCTAAAGATATATAGGCTTTCTGCATATCTTTAGAGAGTCTTGCTTACGAATGTCTTGCATAGATTTTCAGAAAGTTTTCCTAAATTTGCCTCTTTGAACCACCCAAGATTGCCAAGGGCATGGGAAGGGGTATGTCAAATTTAGTACTATGTTTCATGCTGAGTGCAGTGCCTCCTTTTTCCACATGAGAATGTCTTTCTGCAAACTATACTTTTACCTAGGTGGTAAGGAGGTGAGAGCTTGGTGCTGGAGGGTCTTCATCTGCTGCTGGCATGGTTTTCTATGTGACATGCATAGTCATCAAAGCAAGGACCTACTATCCCTTCAAGTGCACCTGTGTACTTCCAGACATGCACTTTGAGGGCTACTGCATGAGAGTAGCTTGGCCAAGAGAAGCTCATGTCCCCCCTCCACTGTGTGGCAGGTGGACATAGGACACCTTATGTTTAAAACTCTAAAGTGAAATTACAAAAATGCATTTTATTTTATTTGTTGAAGAAAAAAGATCACGACTGTGGTACCCTGGATTATTTACTTTATTCTGAGGTACAACAGTCTTACACTTAGCAATTAATGTAGCACAAGTGTGGGATGAAGGGGCCTGCGATGCCCCTCCTCTGGGCCAGTGATCAAGGAGCCTCAATATTCACCAATGACATCAGTGGGGAACATTCACTGAGAAAAAATAAACACATGCAGTATTTTCGGATGCAGCTCTGCATCAAGTAAAATTTCCATTAAGAGCACACAGGGAATACACAGTTCCAGTCTTGGGTCTGGGCTTTCTCTCCAGGCCCCAAATAAGACTCTCCATTGACACAGCTACAGAGCTGAGTCCTTAGCCAGGTGTTCCAAGCCAAGTCCATCACCACCCTCTTTGTGAAATCAGTGCTCTCAGTGTCCCTGTTCAAAGTAGCTGACACACACACTATCTCTGACATTTGCCACCTCCACCCAGACTATAAGGTAGATACACTGTCACCAGAATACTCAAAGCTAGCTACTCTAAGGCCCTCACCAGGGTACCTAATTACTGTTCGTAAAATTAATACTTCTACAAATAGTAGTGGTTACCAAGTAGCAAGACGTTTAGGAATGTGGAGCTACAGTGACACTAAATAAATCCAAGTGCTCTCAAAAGTTAAATGTTTTCTAAAGGACCAGACACAATGAAAGGTATAATATATTTAATAATAAATAATAAAAAAAACAAGATATGTAAATACTGAATATCTATTTACAATAAACACCAGAGTCTCAATTCATAGGAAATATAAAAAACAACACAGATGGAAAGACTCAGATACAGAAAAAAAACAACATTTCGCTAATCTCCCTATATTTTCCTGACTGAAGAATTACTGTTCCCTAGTCACTTACTAAAGCAAGGCAAGATAAAGTGGATGAATGTCCTTGTTGTCAGGTCCAAGACATATAGCATCTATCACATCTCCCACTAGTATTCAAATACAATTTCAGTGCTGGCTACAGAATGACATCACATCTGGTCACCTGACTATATAGTCGATACACTACACCCTCACCTGCAACTGAGCCAGAATTTGGCACAAATTTGTCACAATACACACATAGAACTTTATCCAAGTCTTAATAAGACTCTAGAAGCTATAAAACAATTCTAGCACTTCCAGCCTTCCTGCAGAAAGACTTTTCACAGACATTGCATCTCTGGCTTCATTTAGACCTGTGAGATAAAATATTTATGGCCGAAACCAAGTAATTTAATTTCAGGCTATTTTTCTTAATGTTAGCTGGGCTAAGCTTAACCCCTTCCCTTCCAGTATCCACTGTTAAAATATATACATTTAATCAGATACAGCAATGCAGTCTGGCATACATGTATATTTTTTTCTGTCCAGCAGAATCCACTGTTGATACATATTTAACACAAGCAACTTTACAAACAAATACATTTTTAACACAATCATCTGTACAAATCAGTTTGATATTCAAATGACATATAATTCTTTACAAAACTCCAGCTAGCTAGGTCAGCGTATGCTACATGTGCACCACCCTATTCCCCCTAGTATGGCTGGCACTATCTCACATAGTTACATGGCCTCAGAAATACTTTTTAAGTTTCTAAGTCTGAAAGCCCCAGTCTGACAGTTAGTACAGGGGATTAAAGCTATGAGTTGCTAATGAAGTATTTCCTGTAGTCCAAATTTTGATTCTCTCAGCATGCATTTACCTATCATGTGACCTTTAGCAGGTGATTTAACCAGACAGTGATTTTGGAAAATTGGGCTAGGGTCTTCAGTGGTTTGCTAGACAGTATGCCTAGTAGTTACCTTATTTTCTCTGTTTGACGTTATGCTGAAAGATCATAGTGGTGTAATTGCACCATTAGTGTTGGTCATAGAGCTGTCCTTGGTCCACATGCTGTTGCAGCTGCATACCTATCCTCCCAGTGGGTGTCAGCAATGTTGTAGACTGGACTGCCTCCCACTCCCCAGGGTGAGTGAACTGATAGCTGTTTGTTATATCCCTACCCGGCTGGCTACTCCAGCCCCTGGGTCACAATCCACACTTCATTCCTGTATGCCACAGAATGGACCAAGACACTATACAGTTTTGCCAGTGGTTCACCCACCATATGTGTCAGGGGGAGGGTAACTTTATCAATATATTACTGTAGTCCCAGAAATCATGGGATCTCTTTCTCTGTGTTATAAGTAGTCATCTCCCCAGCTGTCTGTTAACATTACACATATCCGTCTGCCACGCAGGTACCCTACTTTCTCATGTTTATGTAATTATATTACTTAATATTTTTCTAGACCATTTTCTGTTATCCACCACATGACCATAAAGCCCTCATTCTGTATTAAGTCCATTTATTCCCCTCCTCTCCATCTGCATCCGAGAACACAGAGAGACGGAGGAAAAAGCCAGGGCTCACTCCCATCATTCAGTAAGGATCAGGGGGTATTTTAACTGGTCCCAAGGTCCTTTTTCATTGGTGGTATGAATACTTCCATGCATATGCCGAAATCTAGTTACAGAAACTATGTTGCAGACCAAAATATACATGTCTGTTCTCGTGCTTTGGGGTTTTACACCCAGTGTCTACCTGGTGCTCATGGTGGAATGTTCCAGAATAGCCCATTCCTAGCCAGTGCTGGCTGATAACTTCCATCCTTCTCAACTAGTTCCCACAATGCCCAAGTCTTTAGTCGAACCCCTGATCATCTATATTATAATCAGATCTTCATCCCTCTATAACCCAGAACCAATGTATTTAATTATTTTTTAATTGGGTAGGTGGGCTGATTAATTTTTTTCATACAAGACTACAGTTAGAGGAATACAAACAGAAGCATGTTTTATAATAAATATAATGCACTACACAGTACAACATGCCAGTTACTTGAAATAGCACTTTGTTAAGCTAATGTTATATAAAATACACTGCATGCAATATAAAGCAAGAAAGACAATAGACAGTTGTTCTCACATGTTCATTCATCCATTTTTCAATACCCACTTTATCCAAATCAAGGCCAGATGTGCTAGAGCAAATAGTGTGCATGAGGCAGGATCCAATGCAAAGTAGATGTATCAGAAACATGGTTATGTACTGGTCCATATTATATTATATTATTCTCTTTTCTTTACCTAATATATATCTGATGTGCACTTGGTGAGGTTTGTTTAATTTCTGTGCATCATACTCTATGTAGGGAATGGACAAACACAATTATGACTGAATACAGATAACTGTAACCCCAGTATGACAGCTTGTTTATTTTTTCTGTCATACACAGTTACTGCATTTGAACAGATGCGTTCTTAGGCCTTGAAGCAGAGATAGCCAAGAGGGTGATAGATACTCACCTGTGATCCTGCTTCAGTTGGTAGTGCAAGAACCTTCTATAAGGTCACTGCCATTTGTATGTAAGCCCCTTGGATCACTAATGACTTGGGTCAAGGGGCCATTGTTGTGATTACAACACATGCTAGAGTAACTGCCTTTGGCCAACCCTCCTGGACAGCACACATGCTCACTGAGTCCTAGTGGGGAACAAAAAAGCTCTTACGGGGGGGGGGGGTGCTTTCACTTAAAGGTTAAGAAACCCGGATGGTATGTTGCAAGTGGCCCCACCTGCCTCAGCCAACCTCCAAGCCATGTGTCCTTGTATGTTATCAGTAACCATCCCTATAGTTGTTCTGATTGGTCATGCATAAGAACAGACAGCCAATAAGATTAAGCAGAATTATATGTCCTTATATATTATCAGTAACCATCCCTATAATTGTTTTGATTGGTCATGCATAAGAACAGACAGCCAATAACTCTAAGCAAAATTACACCACAATACTTCTAACACTCTTATCCCTTTAAGTGCTTGCCACCAGAAAATGCCTTATAGTCGATTCATCTCAAACAAGTTTCCCTATTGTCATTCCCCCTCGAACAATAACTCTTTTTGCACAGAAACAGGTCTACAAGTCTGGTATTTGCCTGTATTTCCCTAAAATATGTTTATCTAAGGCTGTGCAATGACTTTAGGGGATGTGTACACCAGTCCTGGTCCTGAGAATGCCAACACTGTCACTGACTCAATTAATGACATATGGACCACAGGACATGGCATGAAAAGTTTCCACATTAATGTCAGAAAGATATGTAATAAAGTTCACCTCTTGCACAAATGGATTACACTCCATTAGCCTGCCATAATGTCAGTTACAGAAATATGTCAGAAGCTTGGTGATGTGGATAAAGCAGTCTCTTCTTTAGATCACAGCACTGGTAGATGTGACAGGATACATAAATGGGCATATGGAGCTTACTTTTGACTAGAATAAGCTTGCTTCTTGTCTGACATACAAATTCCATACTCTGTGGAGATGGAATAATTATTTGAAAACATCAAAATCAGTTAGCGAAACTACTTTCTGTTGCCTGCATTTGCATAACCCCTTGTTGCAAACAAAACTTTCCAATAGTTGTAAACATGTTCTAAATGGGAACTCACTCCTATGATTGATTTCAACATAGACTGGAATGTATTCAATACCCTCTCCTGTTATCCTTCATTCTAGCTGTGTGGTTTCACCCAGGTTATCACCACCACATCTAGCCTTGACAGAACATCTGATTATGAGAATATTACTGACTGGGTACTTGTTAGCATCCCCAAAAACATCCCTCTTACTTGCCATGGCCAATGTCATTGGTGACTTTCTCTCAATGTTTGCAGTATGGAATTGAACAAAATTAGGCAAAATATGAAGGCTTCATGTTTAGAGAAGCATCTAAAGCTTTGATATCTTGGCTTTTAACTCTACTCTCAGTGCCAGTGACTGGATAAATCAATTTCTTACTTTAAGTCTGTAGTGTTAAATATGGTTTACTATCAAAAGCTTGAAATGCAGTTGATCGAATGTCAGTTGATGGAAAATACAGCTGCAAAGATGTACAATGCCGAACTAGAATACTGCAAACTCATAATAATGAAAGTATAGTGTGATTTGTTATTATGGGTTTGGCATTGTGAATGGAGATTGTTGTACAGAGGGGATCAGGGAATTTAACCTGTTCCTCACTGTAGTGTGACCTTGTAATTGGTATATATACATATATATATATATATATATATATATATATATATATATATATATATATATATATATATATATATATATATATATATATATATATATATATATATATATATATATATATATATATATATATATATAATTTGTAAGGGGTATGGGGTTGCAGGGGGGCTTGCCACCCTGCTAAACAGTAAAAATGTGTGCTGTAGAAGTGAAATTCTCACAACATGTTAAACTGCATATCCTGGGTGTCTGATATCACCTTCTGCTATGTTGAATAATGTCGACAGCGGATGTCTGAGAAAGTCTTTTTGGCATGTTGATGTAAATACATTTTCATTTTCAACATTATATTTCATTGTGTTGAACAAATGATGAAGTGCATTTCGAGCTTTTGATAGTAAACCATTAAATACACCACATCAAATTTGCCTCTCTACATGAGTAAGAGCCAAACATCTTCCCTGGATTACGTTATCTGCTGACTGCTAGATACTGTTTATGATCACTTATGGACTGTCACAAAACCAGGTTATCATTGCGAACTAATCAAATTCAGGGCTGCTTTAATCAAGTAAAAGCTTGAATTCTAGGTAGTACAAGAGATTATTACCATAACGGGCAAAAACAAAGCATTGACAACCCATAAGAATTCTGGAAAGCTGTTGATCAGCTTCCCTACCATGGAAACTCACAAACTCTTTCTCCTTTACCCAATTTCTGTGATCACTTGGTTGCTTAAGAATTTGTTCAACATTTCCATGGTTCATTTCCAAAAGTCATATCAAACAATCTCAGGGTTTACTGTACTGGTCTCAGTTATTCTGACCTTTGCACCACTGCCCTCTAGACTATTCAAGTCCAACATATAGTCATACTTCAAAAAACTTAAACTGGGCTCTTTGTCTGTAGACAATCTTTATTAAGATGTTTGCATATACTGTCTCCCATCTTAGCATAACTAACAGATCCATTAAAGAAAAGCAAGTACCAGCATGCTGGAAACAAGTGTTACCTTGCTACCTTAGTTACATTAAATACTTTATCAAAAAATGGATTGCTTTCTCCCATTTCTAAATAATAGAGAAATGCAATCTCAGACCACTTGTAGAACATCAATGAGTGACCCAAGGAATGAGACTAATAAAGCATCGGGAACATACCCTTGTTTTGGGTGCAGGCAATGCAGGTGTATTGTCAGTAGCCCCTATGTTAACAATCTTTACTTAGGGATGATTATTGGAAATGAAGGAAGATTCAGTTGTGAAAGTGTGAATGTTATTTACCATGCTCATTGTCTGATATGTGATTCCTTTTATATAGGAAAAAACTAGCAGAAAACTAAAGAACATAATTTCTGAACATGTCAAAACCATTAAGAAGGTGATAAAATAACACATTGGTCAAACATAGTAAAAATGTGTTAATTTTACGTGTTTTTGTGTGTGTTCTGGAGAAAGTAGGGACAGATATGAAGGGATATGATATTGAAGTTGTATTGGACAGACATGAATTAGTGTAGCACTTTAAATTTGTCTTCAAATCACCAAGATTATGTGATAGTATTAACGTGGCTTTTTTTAAATTGAAGCCACCATTGTTTTGAGATATGACTGGTTAAAGTGTGTCACGTGATATCTAATTTTAAGTATGTAAAGAATACTTTTGGTAATGGCAAGTAGTGTCTGAAGATGTTCTGGTATATATTTGGAAAGAACAAAGAACAAAAGTGCTTACAGTTTTGTGTGGTTTTCATTTTATTAAAACCAGTAAAATAGAACTCCAGAATACAGCATGTTTTTAGAATTCTGTTTCTGATACTGTATAACTTCAAAATGATGTTACTTCACAATTTGTTACCTTTTCTTCCTCATCCAAGTTTTCCGGTGACTCTACATATAAAAGATGCTTGTCATCTCACTCCTTTTCATCAAGACTTCAGACATTTCTTTAGGATTGTGTATATGGATCAGTTTATCAGTTCTCTGCTTTACCCTTTGGACTATCCACTGCACTAGTAGTGTTTGCTAAGTGGCTAGATCCAGTTATAGCTCATTGTAGGCTACAGGGTATTCATTTTGTTTTCCATATTTAGATAACTTGCTTATCTTTGCTGAGTCTTTTTCAAAGTGTCAGGAATCTCTCACTAGGATGAGAGATGTCTTACACCAGCTGGGATTTCAAGAAAACATTCAAAAGCCCTTTTTGACTTCTTCATGCAGGATTGTGTTCCTGGGATGTCAGCTGGATACCTTGATTCCACAGGAAAAATATATTTAGATCTATTTCTAAGGTCTTCCATTCAGACTTTGGTCACTGTGAGGAGATACCTCAGGATTTTGTGTCTCATGGCATCTAGGATTCTTAAGATAACCCTGACAAGACTCCACATGAGTAAGATGCAATGGTATCTGAAGTTTCTTTGGTCCCAGCATCAACATTCCTTGTCTTTTCAAATCCCAGTGCTGGGGTTTGTCAATAGAAAAATTACTTGGTGGAGACAGCAAATATCCCTAAATTCTGGCCTCCCCTTATCCTTTCCTGTTTCAAAGTAGTCAGTCATCACAGAAGTCTCAGACTTTGCTTTGGGGAGCAGTTTCAAGAGGGATAGCAATGCAAGGTGTGGGGGACACCTAGGACAGACACAAGCACATAAATATGAAAGAGGTGCTTACCCTGGTCTCCAGGACCTCTTCAAGTTGTTTCAAATAATAACACAGTCAGATGGTACATGTTCAGGCAGGAGGGAACCAGGTTTTATTCTCTTTGCAGATTAGTCATGTTAAATCGGGCTATAACTTCACTACACAGTCTCACTCTACAGGCATCCTTTATTCTGTCAGAGCAATATTGTGTGGGAGACAAGATAAACAGGATAGGGCAGACCCTCATGTATGCAAACTAGAACTGGGGTCTTCGAAGATTTGATCCTTCTGAGAGGAACTCCTCTAGTAGACCATTTTGCTTCCTGTCTAAATAATCAGCTGGAAAGATTCTGCTCTAGGACTTCATGCTTGAAGACCTGAAAGTCAGATGCTTCTTTCTTTGATATGAATGTTCCTGTATGCTTTACACCCTTTCCACTGATTTTTTTTCAGGGTAATTTTGAAGACTCAGGGGGAATTCCCCAAAATCTTTGTGGTCACTCCCTTTCTGGTGCAGACGACAGTGGTCTCCCTTCTTTTGGAAAATTCTTGGGGCCATTACCACAAACTTTCTCACAGACTGGATCTACACACACACGATCATGGGTGTTTGGTACACCCCAACCCCAATCAGTTTCAACTGACTGCCTGGATGAGAGTTTTTTTCCATTAGGCACCTGTTTACTGAGGAACATGCAGCAGGTACTAATGGAGGCAAGAAAGTCTGCTACTAGAAAATCATATATTAGCAGATGGAAAAGGCGTTCTAGCTGGTGCCGACAACAACATAATCAGCACTCATTCAGGGTAAGTTCTTTTCTGGCTTTACAATATTTGTGTGAGTTGCTTTCCCATGGCCTTTCTTACTCCTCCATCAAGGTTCATTTATTGATCATGTCATCGTGTCTGCTCATGAATTTTCCTGTTTCAATGCTTTCTCATGTTTTTCAAAAGGGGTTTCACCTAAGACACCACCAAGAAAATGAGTTGCTCTTTCTTGGATTTATAATCTCTGCAGTAAAAGTATCTGTTTTGCAAGCTCTTATGGTGATATCTAAGTTGCAAGCTCTTATGATGAGTCAATCCTATCTCATTTTCCTCAGAGACAAGGTTTCTTTGAGAACTTATCTGTCTTTTATGCCTGAAGCGGTATCTGAGTTTACTTTAAGCCAAATTATCTATTCCCCAATTTTCTTTACTGATCTTAAAAATGAAGGGGAAAGAATACTTCATACATTGGATGTCTACTGACAATTTGGGTACTATCCTGACATAACTAAATATTTTCAGTTCTTTACATCTGCCATTCTTTTCTTGTGAAGGTAAGAAGGAACAACCTGTGCCAATGCTATTTCCAAATGGTTGTCTAAGGCTATTACCTGTTTTTATACTCACCTCAGCACCATTTTTTCCAAGGAGGGTCAAGGTTCACTCTACCAGTGCCCTGATTTCATTATGGAGTTTTGGAAAGGGTTGGATTCTAGAAGTATTCTAGAAGGTGCAACTTTCTCCTCTGTGCATACTTTTACGAAGCACATAAGCTTGATTCCTTCTTTAGATGTAGATCAGGCTTCAAGGGGCTCTTGGACTCTTCTCCTTCCAAATTTAGTAAGGTAGAGTAGTTTACCCATATAGCTAACACAGCAGTGATCAATATGATGAATATAGTACAGCTGTGTAAGTAAACTTACCATAGCGGTAGATGTTCGAATGATCACTGCTGCAGTAGCCATACTTCCTCCGTCTGTTATTTTTTGCTGTGTTGTTTATGTCAGTATGTGATGGTTTATTTTTTGTTGTTTCTAGCATTGTCCTTTCAGGGCTCAGCCTCCCTATCTGGGTTGTCAGGAAAACTGTGAAGGGCTTGGTCCATTCAGCTCAAGCTGCCTGACAGGTGGGTTTGCGAAGGTGCCTTGAAGCTTTGGAAGCTGTCCATCTGTTATATCCTTGGCAGGATATAACCCATATAGCTAAGGCTACTGCAGCAGTGATCATTCATATAGCTACTGTTATGGTAAGTTTACTTACAAAACTGTAGTTTCCCCTTAACTCATATCTTATCAGACATATCACTGAATATCATGCACCTTTTGGCATGTATTTATCTAAACATATCACACAACGTGAAAGACTTCAGAGATTCATAAGTAGAAAGTCAGTGGCCTCAAAAATCTTAGTTATCAGGAGAGACTAGCAGCCCTTTTTCTGTACTCAGTCTCTACAGACTTCTTCATGGAGATCTATGTCTAGCCTTTCATGCCATGAAAAATCCAACCCTATTTGATCTCCTGTTCCTTCGCAGAACTAATGGTACAGCAAATATTCAGTTAAAGGAACTAAGCCATCATCAGGCGATAAATAAGACACATTGGCATGATAAATTCACATCCCAATGTATCCCTTAAACCTCTGGAATGACCTTCCACTACATGCCAAGCAGAATAACACCCTTGCAACCTTCAAGGAAAACCTGGATAATTGGATGGGCAGCCTTAAATTCTCTCCCAGTCTGTCTTGTCTTTCCCTCTTTGAGGCTATAGAGGAGTTCTGAATATCTTTTTTTGGTTAGGTTTGAAATGGTCTGCAGAGTGATTGCCTAGTACTTACCTATGAACCTAAAACACTGTTTCTATGAAACACAATTGTACGACTGAAGCATAAGCAGTAATATTGGTCCCAATTAAACTATCATCAATAATATTATTTTATTTTATTTATTTATTGCCCACCCTAATCTATAATATTATTTTATTCTTTATTTTATTTATTGCCCGCCCTATGATTGGAATGACAATCCACTTATGGCTGGTGTCTCTTCTTCCCAACAGCCCTCTTTTAGACTGACTGGATTACACCAACTAAGGCCAGAGCTGCCAACTGCAGGGTACAATTAGTGGGGCAAATCCATCTTTGGGTCAGAGGAGAGTGGAAATTAAGCTATTCCCAAGCTTGTGTCATCCATTTCTAGCCACAGTGATTTTTTGTACCCTATAGTTTCCCCTGAGGGGAAAGGCATGCCATGACGTGAATTCATTTCCATGGGTATTGCCTCCTTGAAGCATTAATGTCTGGTGTCCCCTTGATACAATATGACACTCATTTGTGCTGCCTTTCTCCAGCCTCCAGTACAGAACAGCACACTCACTCCCTGGGGTAGACAAGCTGTCAATCATTGGTCATTCTCGCCCCTTGGCCATACCTCTGGCTTCTCAAGTTGTCCCAGGTTACTATCCTCACAGTTGGACTGTTTATGCCTGCACCAGTGGGCTGCCCCTTATTTTATTTTTTATTTGTACATATTGTCACATCAGATAAATACATCAAGCTGCCTCACCCAAGTTTTCACTTTGTTAAGTTATCGTCTATGCACCACCTTTATAGGTTCACAGGTATATACTAAGCTAATGACCACCAGGGGCTTTATAAGCCTAGAAGAGCAACCCAACCCAAATGTTTCCATACATATCATGGATGTTTATTAGGAGGTTGACTGGGGTATGTTAGTTCCAAGTATCTAGTGGTTATGTGTGGGGTTATATTAGTTTGGGCATTACTGTCTGCCTCTGTCTATCAAAGATATGAGGTTCAGACAGAGGTGAATTTTCAAATTTCCATCAATTTTCTGAAAGGTTTTGGAACTAGCAGGTGCTGTAGTGCTTCTTCAATGTCTTTTGTTTAGCCAGTGCATTCATTCTTCAACTTAAAAGGTGGTTAGGGGATGGGGCCCATCTGCTCTTCTGTATTCCTATCTCTGCGACTTATATTGTCTCTAGTTGTATGGGATAGGGCCCATCTGCTCTTCTGTATTTCTATCTCTGCGACTTATATTGTCTCTAGTTGTATGGGATAGGGCCCATCTGTTCATCTGTATTCCTATCTCTGCGACTTATATTGTCTCTAGTTGTATGGGATGGGGCCCATCTGTTCATCTGTATTCCTATCTCTGCGACTTATATTGTCTCTAGTTGTATGGGATGGGGCCCATCTGTTCATCTGTATTCCTATCGCTGCAACTTATATTGTCTCTAGTTGTATGGGATCGGGCCCATCTGCTCTTCTGTATTCCTATCTCTGCAACTTATATTGTCTCTAGTTGTATGGGATAGGGCCCATCTGTTCATCTGTATTCCTATCGCTGCGACTTATATTGTCTGTAGTTGTATGGGATGGGGCCCATCTGTTCATCTGTATTCCTATCTCTGCGACTTATATTGTCTCCAGTTGTGTGGGATAGGGCCCATCTGCTCTTCTGTATTCCTATCTCTGCGACTTATATTGTCTCTAGTTGTATGGGATAGGGCCCATCTGTTCATCTGTATTCCCATCGCTGCGACTTATATTGTCTCCAATTGTATAGGATGGGGCCCATCTGCTCTTCTGTATTCCTATCGCTGCGACTTATATTGTCTCTAGTTGTATAGGATGGGGCCCATCTGTTCATCTGTATTCCTATCGCTGCGACTTATATTGTCTCTAGTTGTATGCGATGGGGCCCATCTGTTCATCTGTATTCCTATCGCTGTGACTTATATTGTCTCTAGTTGTATAGGATGGGGCCCATCTGCTCTTCTGTATTCCCATCGCTGCGACTTATATTGTATCTAGTTGTATGGGATGGGGCCCATCTGTTCATCTGTTCTTCCTTCTTTGATGACTTTATTTTTTCTTGCTGTACATATTGTATCATTCTCCAACTTTGCTTTCTAAAATGTTTCATTGCTTATCTGCAAATCTTTTAAGTCAGGAACATTTTTGGCAGTATACTGATGTATGCAGATACACGTGGATAACGCCCTTACTGCCATTACTGTGGCATAGCTATGTTGCATTAGGCATAATCATTTCATCAGGTATGTTATTATTTGTCAGTGCATGCTTGTTGTTATACATAGGGTTCAGTACCGCATGGTTCTGTAACTACATAGAATGTTTTTGAACTGACTGAATGACTGTTACAATGGCTGTCCGCTGTTTGTTTCTAACTTGATTATCTGCACAAATCTCTATTTTTGTATAATTTCTTGTACTGATATATTGACATCATGTTCTTTGCTGTTATGTCTGAAGACAATTTTTTCCTTAGAACTCTGTCAAAAATGGGCCCCCCCCCAGCCCCGCTGGAATTGAGGAGTAACACATTTTAGGTAATAAGTAAGTAAATAGATAAAAATCTCATGATTGTATCTAGTGTTTTCTTATAAGGTATCTGTCATAAATAGCACAATTTCAGGCTGAATTTTCCCCTGTATGCTTCTACCTGGTTGAACAAAAAATCTTCTGTGTACACTTTTTCTTAGTCTGTCAGACTTATTTTTAGTTGCTGTTTTTCTGCCAGTCCTTCTTACCACTATCTAACACCTCTCTTGCATGGCCTTCTCCTCCCACCATAGTTCTCTCTAATATCATTCTTTTGTACACTTTGTGGCTGTTGGATCTTTTTTGTCTTTAATTCTTCACTTTTACAGAGGACTACACTTCCATAATGCATCTGATAATTCCACAATTCTTCTGCTGTGTTCACTTTATCATGCTGTCTATCTGTCAGGCTGAATGGCCGTATGCCTGTCTATCTGTTAAACCCCCTGTACCCCAGTATGGAAGGCTTTGCCTTCCTGATCCCTAATGAACTTATTTAACTCCAAGATCCCTGCAGCTCAGTCACAGGGAAATTCTCTTAGATATTCTAGTCTCTGCATTGCTGCACAATTTACAGAGATCACAGTTTTTGGGATTATATTTTTTGAGTGCTGATTACTACTGCTTCATCAGTGTGTGTGTGTGTGTGTGTGTGTGTGTGTGTGTGTGTGTGTGTGTGTGTGTGTGTGTGTGTGTGTGTGTGTGTGTGTGTGTGTGTGTGTGTGTGTGTGTGCGTGTGTGTGTGTGTGTGTGTGTGTGTGTGTGTGTGTGTGTGTGTGTGTGTGTGTGTGTGTGTGTGTGTGTGTGTGTGTGTGTGTGCGGCGTGTGTGTGAGACTGTGTGTGTGCATGTGTGTGTGTGTATGAATATGTAAGCAGATAACACCAAACAATACTGAACAACACAAAATCGAAAAAAGTAACATCCTTTATAAACTATTAAAATCATGCAAAATATCATTAAAAAAGCATCATCAACTTGAAGAAGGGAGAGCTCTAGTTACACAAACTAATCAGTACCAGAGCTAAATAAAGAGTCTAGCCTACAACACCAGGAACCCCCCACTACCATACACATACCTACTTGCAGTCAGAAGAACACAATATTCCAACCACATATATATGTTCATCGTTAAAGTGGGTGATCATATCTGTGATCAGAATACTATGAACCTGACCATAAACTGATTTTGTTTTATAGTCTAATTATAGTGTAGCATCATTGATGTTCAGTACAAATTAGGTATTGTACTAATTATTGAATTTTGCTTATATTTCTGTGGAGCTTTTCTCCCCCAGCCTGTGCTGAAAATGGGCTACTGGCCTAGTCGAACTTTCCCAGTAAACACATGGAAATAAATAAATAAATACATTTACTAATTAAAATATACAGGCTTTGATGAAACGATGATCTCATACAGTGTAAACCATGATCACTTTTCAACAAAATCATAAAATCAACCAAATACAGTGATCCTAAATTATTTTGCTTCTCATACCCACTTCCTTGTTCTTTGCAACCATTTATCAGAGATTTAAGACCACACTTTGGAGATCCCTGTTGTTTGTTTGTACCCTCATCAATGTACCCCCCACTCTCTTCACCTCACTTTCTGCTTAAATCCAGCTTCTTTCACAGCTTTCACCATGCTCCTCTTATTTTTACCCCTGGAAATGCTTGTTTCTGTTTTACCTCTGTGAGACCGAAGTTATCTATCACTGCATCTTTTCTACAGAGCTCATACTTTAATTCTGTTACTGAGTCAGTCATCTCACCTTCCTGAATCTGAATGGTCTACACACCCTTCAGCCTCTTCCTTTGTCTTTAAGGACATCATCTCTGTCAATCTCTACTCCTTTTCCACAAGTTTCTTTTTTTTTTATTTTTTTATTCAGTTTTTTAACAACAATCACAATATATCAAAGGAAACCTATTATTAAAACATAAACAGAAACTATTTACAATCATCCATTTCAAGGTTTTTGTTAAGAATTAATACAAATATCATTAGTATTTTCAAGTAAATCACTCAACTTTTTCCAGACAACATATTGATGTGTGATATTAGGTGTTCTCTTCTTAATGCTTAATTATTTTTTGCATACACTTTTTGCTAAATTTATAAATTTAGAGAATAATATAATATTTTTACATTTATTTATTTATTTTATATTTGTTTACTGGGTAAGCCTGACTGGATACAGTACCTTCTTCAGTGGAGGCCCAGAGAGAAAAGCTCCACATTTACAACAGGAAAATCTTACAAAATATCAGAACATTACAACAGAGAAGTAACACATAAATACACTGTAATCTGTTTCTGGTTTAAAGTAATAACTTCCCTTGCAATTGCTAAAATTGGCCATAAAAGAGACACTTTTATTCTTAGAATAACTTCTGGAACTGGAGCATTAAACAATATTAATGAATTTGTTATTGTACATTCATCTTACTACTTACATTCCAGTATCATATGTAGCCAGTCTGCTTCTATATTCTCACCACATCTCCAATTAGCATTCTAATCAACCGCTCCATCCATGAATGTACAGTACCTCTACTATGGAAGCAAGCCTTCATCATCCCCCTCCATAAAGGAGGCAACAATTGCAATATCAATAATTTCCGCCCTATTGCTATCCTCTCCCCTATATCTAAAATCCTGGAAAAGTGTATCCAGCTTCAACTCCTACCACACCTCATAGATAACAACCTTTTAACCCCTACACAACACGGATTCAGGCCAAATCATAGCACCATGACAGCCCTCCTGTCCTTTCTTGAGACGGTTAATAGAGCACGCGACTCCGGCCACATTGTTTCCACCTTACTACTAGACCTCTCCAAGGCCTTCAATACTATTTCACATAGCCTGCTCCTATCCAAACTATCAGAACTTAACCTCTCTCCCACCTCCATAAATTGGTTCTCCAGTTATTTATCAAACAGACACCAAGCCGTAATATGGAAAAAGGCCACTTCCTCTTTCCTTACTACCCCCACTGGAGTTCCCCAAGGATCTATTCTTGGTCCTATCCTCTTTAATATATTTATAAATGACTTCCACAAATCCATCCCACTTGCAAACATCATCCAATATGCAGACGATTCTACAATTATCTGCTCTGCCACCTCCCCTCTCTTCTCCAAAACTGACTCAGGAAGCTTTCTCAATTACTGAGCATTGGATGAAAATAAATCACTTGGCACTCAACACCTCCAAAACAAAACTAATGGTATTTACCCTCCAAATCTATTTGTTGTGACACAAAGTCTTGCGCAATTAACAGCCGAAACAACTCACTCTTTGAACTGGTATCTGAAACCAAGCTACTAGGTGTTCTAATTGACAATCAACTTAAATTCAACTCCCATCTACAACTAAATATTAAGAAAACTCATCAAAACTAGGTATGCTCTACCGTCAAAATCAGTATCTTACTAGTTCCTCCAAAACCACTCTCGCTTCCTCCTTTCTCATTCCCTCTCTTCTACGGTGCTCCATTACTGACTAATCTTCAGTCCTCTCTAAAAGCCAGCTTTCCTCCTGTTATAACAAAATTGCCAAATTCGCTAATAGCCATAGGTCCTCCACCCACCACTGTTCCTCTCTCCAAAAACTAAATTGGCTCGAACTACCTAATCATCTTAACTATATACAGCTGACTTTAGCTCATAAGCTCATTTTCAACCCCTCTCTTTGTCCCTCTCTGTCTTCTGCCTTCAAAATGCACCTTCCAAATAGAGTCTTAAGGTCCAACAATCAAAACCTACTAGAAGTCCATAAACCATCTCACCCCCCAGGTAAACACTTATTATCCTCTAACCTTTCCGTCTCTGGAACTCACTCCCACCATCCATCCATACCACCTCTAATCACTACCTATTCAAAAATCTCTTCATTCACATCTTAGGTCCCAATGGGATTGTTCTTGCTCCCACCCCTCATAAATATATGTCATCCTACCTCCTGTATGCATTGAGGCTCAACTTTACCTAACAAAGCTTGTTTCCTTCTGAATAATTACACTGTAATGTAATGTTGTGCTCCTTCTCCAACACAACTCTGCTATGTTATCACCTTATTGTCTCAGCTCACGTACATCACATTAATATTCATTTATTGTATTTTTGAATACTTCTTGACTTTTGAACTAAATGTTTTACCCACTACTTGTATAATTTAATAATAGTTAGCTATCTTGTGTATGTAACTCAGTTTTTATGTGCTGGAGCTTTTCTCCCCAGGACTCCATTGAAAACGGGTTCTTTTGGCCCAATGGACTATCCTGGTAAACCAACTGCAAATAAATAAATAAATAAATAAATAAATAAATAAATAAATAAATAATTAACATTTGATATTGTATTTATTATTGCAACATTATGAGGAGTTATAAAAAGATCTGTGTAAATATTTCCAAGTAAATAACTTCCAGTACAGTGAAGAAGATGTTTTGCTTATAGATGTAAGCAACAATGCTTCATTTTCATCAGAAAACTCTTCATTATTAATGCTTGTAGAGTAATCCCAAAATTTTACTTCTACAAAGGACATCCTATATGTTTTTAATAAATATGAGTTATCTTTGCTTATATTACTATTGACATTAAATAAACATTCTAATATTTTTGGAACATTCTTTACAAGTGAGTCTAAAGACACTTTTAATTTATCATTTACAAAATCTCTACAGGTCTGTAGGCTTAATCAATTATTCTGCTTTAAATTACATCTGGCTAATAAATATTTTGCTGAATGTGTTTTGTTACAATTTATGAACCAAGGCCAAAATATTAAACTACTATCTTTAAAATCTAGCATTTTCTTAGGTTATAAGTTGGTAAACAATCAATGGTGAATGCTATGGGGAATGGTAAGAAAACAAGTTTTTTTTATTTTTATAATTATTTTTTAGATATTTCTTAAATGTTGATAAAATATAATTAATCAAAGAGACGGAGAAGCATTTATTTTCACTACTCAAACAATAGTATTTTAATGTCTAATAAAATGTATTATATGTAATTTGCACATGTGGATCAACCACTAATTTATTATCACTTAGTAATTGTTTTTTTCTTGGATTAACTTCCATGTAGAATTATATGAATTATTTAACCATTGAGCTGTAGTATGAATACTAGCTGCTTTTATATACAGCTCAAAATTAGGGAAGCTAATACCGCTGTCTTCCCAGCTTTTTATATACCATTCTAATGAAATCCTAGGTTTACTAAGGGACCATAAAAATTCAAGTAACATGGAATTTATTAAAAAAAAAATTTATTATGATTTTATTAGGAGATGAGATTAAATATTGAAGATAAAACACATTTTTGGTAATATTATCATTTTCATAAGCCGAAGCCTTTTTTCCATAGTGAAAAATAATTTATTCTAGTTTGAAATTAGTTATGTAAGCTTATTAGTTATATTTGTGTAATTTACTAATATTAGTTCTTTACTACTTGAAGTTATAGCAACTCCCAACAATTTAATTTCATTATTATTCCAGTTAAAACCACTATACGTTTAAGTTCTAAATTTAGATCATATACTGCGGTGGTGGTGCTGCGGTAGCATTGTCGCCTCACAGTAAGACGTTGTCCTGTTCGATTCTCAGCTAGAGCGTCTTCTGTGTGGAGACATGCGTGAATGGGTGTACCTTCGTTGAAGGTTGTGCGTCAGGGCTGGCAGCTTGGCACGTAAAAATCTTCTGTCAATCATTAGCGGACCGGAGTTCCGCTGTGGCGACCCCTAACCGGGAAAAGCCGAAAGACTCAACGTTAATTAATAATGCATTGATTTTATTATGATTGAATTTCAGACTAGAAATATCTTCAAAACATTCCATGGCTTTAATTATATGTTGCAGTGATGAATCGATATTACCATAGTTAATAATATATCAACTGCAAATAATTGCATTTTATAAGAGTAATCTTTATCTATTGAAAAAACTTTTATATTTTTATTAGATTTAATATGATTTGCAAATAGTTTAATACAAAGAGCGAATAACAATGGAGACAGTGGGCATCCTTGTTTTGTACCCTTTAAAATTCTAAATGGTTTAGACAGGAAAGAACCTTCTTCTTTTTCTTTCGGCTGCTCCCATTAGCGGTCACCACAGCGGATCAACTGTTTCCATTTCTTCCTGTCCTCTGCATCTTGCTCTGTCACACCAACCACCTGCATATCCTCTCTCCCCACATCCCTAAACTTTATCTTAGGCCTTCCTCTTTTCCTGTTACCTGGCAGCTTCATCCTTAGCATCTTTTTCCCAATATACTCTTCATCCCTCCTCAGCACATGTCCAAACCAACGTAATCTTGCCTCTCTGGCTTTGTCTCCAAACCTTCCAACCTGGGCTGACCCTCTAATATACTTATTCCTAATCCTGTCCACCCTCGTCACACCCAGTGCAAATCTTAACATCTTCATCTCTGCCATGTCAAGCTCTGACTCATGCCTTTTTGGCAATGCCACTGTCTCCAACCCATATAACATAGCTGGTCTCACTACCCTCTTGTAGACCTTCCCTTTCACTCTTACTGGTATTCGTCTGTCACAAATCACTCCTGACACTCTTCTCCATCCACTCCATCCTGCCTGTACTCTCTTCTTCACCTTTCTTTCACACTCACCATTACTCTGAACTGTTTATCCCAAGTATTTAAACTCTTCCACCTTCACCACCTCTACTCCCTGCATCTTCACCATTCTTCTATCCTCCCTCTCATTCACACACATATATTCTGTCTTAGTCCTGCTGACCTTCATTTCTCTTCTCTCTAGAGCATATCTCCACCTCTCCAGGGTCTCCTCCACCTGTTCCCTACTCCCACTACAGATCACAATGTCTTCTGCAAACATCATAGTCCACGGGGACTTCTGTCTGATCTCGTCTGTCAACCTGTCCATCACCATTGCAAATAAGAAAGGGCTCAGAGCTGATCCTTGATGTAATCCCACCTCTACCTTAAACGCATCCGTCACTCCCACTGCAGACCTCACCCCTGTCACACTACCCTCGTACATATCCTGTACCACTCTTATATACTTCTCTGACACTCCCGACTTCCTCATACAATACCACAACTCCTCTCTAGGCACCCTGTCATATGCTTTCTCTAAGTCCACAAAGACACAATGCAACTCCTTCTGACCTTCTCTGTACTTCTCCATCAACACTCTTAAAGCAAACATCGCATCTGTAGTGCTCTTTCCTGGCCTGAAACCATACTGCTGATCACTAATCATCACCTCCCTTCTTAACCTAGCTTCCACTACTCTTTCCCATAACTTCATGCTATGACTGATCAATTTAATCCCTCTGTAGTTACTACAGCTCTGCACATCACCCTTATTCTTAAAAATCGGTACCAAAACACTTTTTCTCCATTCCTCAGGCATCCTCTCACTTTCCAAGATTTCATTAAACAATCTAGTTAAAAACTCCACTGCCATTTCACCTAAACACCTCCATGCTTCCATAGGTATGTCATCTGGGCCAACAGCCTTTCCATTCTTCATCCTCTTCATAGCTATCCTTACTTCCTCCTTGCTAATCCACTGCTCTTCATGATTCACTATCCCTACATCATCCAATCTTCTCTTCCTCTCATTCTCTTCATTCATCAGCCCCTCAAAGTACTCTTTCCATCTGCTCAACACACTCTCCTCATGTGTGAGTACGTTTCCCACATTATCCTTTATCACCCTTACCTGCTGCACAACTTTACTAGCCCGGTCCCTCTGTCTAGCCAATCGGTACAGGTCCTTTTCTCCCTCCTTAGTGTCCAACCTTTCATACAACTCTTCATACGCCATATCCTTAGCCTTCGCCACCTCTCTCTTTGCCATGCACCTCATCTCCTTATACTCTTGTCTACTTTCTTCATTGCTCTGACAATCTCACTTCTTCTTCGCCAACCTCTTTCTCTGTATACTCTCCTGTACTTCTTCATTCCACCACCAGGTCTCCTTGTCCTCTTTCCAGATGTCACACCAAGCACCTTTCTAGCCGTCTCTCTTACTAGTTCTGCTGTAGTTACCCAGCTATTCCGTAACTCTTCACTGCCACCCAGTGCCTGTCTTAACTCTTCCCTGAACTCCATCTCACAATTACCCTTTTTCAATTTCCACCATTTGATCCTTGGTGCTGCCCTCACATTCATCCTCCTCTTCTTGGTCACCAATTTCATCCTACAAGCCACCATCCTATGCTGCCTAACTACACTTTCTCCTGCCACCACTTTACAGTCTCCAATCTCCTTCAGACTGGCCCTTCTACATAAGATATAATCCACCTGTGTGCATCTTCCTCCACTCTTGTATGTCACCCTATGCTCCTCCCTCTTGTTAAAATACGTATTCATCACAGCCATGTCCATTCTTTTCGCAAAATCCACTACCATCTGACCTTCTGCATTCCTTTGTTTAACACCATACCTACCCATCACTTCCTCATCCCCTCTGTTCCCTTCACCAACATGCCCATTGAAATCTGCTCCAATCACCAGTCTCTCACCCTTGGGTACAGTCATCACCACTTCATCAAACTCACTCCAAAATGTTTCTTTTTCATCCATCGCACACCCAACTTGTGGAGCATATGCACTAACAACATTCATCATTACACCATCAATTTCCAGCTTCATAAACATCACTCTATCTGACACTCTTTTCACCTCCAAAACACTCTTAGCATACTGTTCCTTCAGGATAACCCCTACGCCATTTCTCCTCCCATCCACACCATGATAAAACAATTTGAACATGCCTCCGATACACCTAGCCTTGCTCCCCTTCCATCTGGTCTCTTGCACACACAATATACCAACCTTCCTTCAGTCCATCATATCAGCTAGCTCTCTCCCTATACCAGTCATACTGCCAACATTCAAAGTTCCGACCCTCACTACCACAGTCCTAGCCTTTCTCCTCTCTTCCTACCTTCGGCCATGTCTTCCACCTCTTCTCCTCCTTCGGCCAACAGTAGCCCAATTTCCGCCAGCACCATGTAGGCTAACAGTACTGGTGGCAGTCGTTATTAACCCAGGCCTCGACCGATCCGGTATAAACATTTTTCTTGGTATCTGCATGAAATGTTTTGGCGAAGTTTTATGCCGGATGCCCTTCCTGATGCAACCCTCCCCATTTATCCGGGCACAAAGAAATGCACTGGCTTGTGCATCCCCAGTGGCTGGGTTATACAGGAAAGAACCTATTTTAGTAAACGCAGACTCATCATTATATGACATCTTGATTAAATGAATAAACTCTTCAGAAAAGTTACATTGTTCAAGAACTTTAAACAATTCCATTTTACAGAATCAGATGCTTTATCCAAATCTAAACTTAGAATTGAAAGTTCTCTTTCTTATTAGCAAAATATGTCAATGTGTTAAGTCTAATAACGTTATCATACACTCTCCTGTTTAGTATAAAGCCTGTTTGATCATTGTTAATAATTTCAGCCAAAATATTATTTGATCTGTTTGCCAGATTGACATAAGCATTTTATAATCTACATTTAAAAGTGAAATAGGACAATATGAAGAACAGCATTTAGTGTCTTTATCTTGTTTTAGTATTGGTGAAACAAGTGAAAATCTCCAAGATAGAGGTAAACGATGTATATTTAATATCATTAAATGCTTTCAACAAAATCTTCCATATAGTTTCTGGTAATAATTTTCAAAGTTCAGGAATTATTCCATCTAAACCTGAAGCTTTATTAATTTTAAGATTTTTTTATTTGATTGTTGCTTTCCTTAATTGAAAAAAGGTTTATCGATAACATTTCTTTGTTCTTTAGTTAGGTTATAGGTAATGTTTTCTTTTTGGAAGTTCACAAGACTAATTCTGTTTATAAAGTTATTATTATTATTTATTTGCTTGTAATGATCTCTAAAACATTCTAATATATCTGCTGGATCAGTAACTGTTTTATTTTTACTTCCATATTTATATGAAATCTCCTTAATATGATTTGATTTATTCATTTTCTTCAATCTAATGGCTAATCTGTGGAGGCTTTTAGGATTTACTGAATAAGATTGCAATTTTATTTTTTCAAGGTTTACAGAGATCTTATGATTAAGAATAACCACATATTTTTTGATTTAAGGGTTTTAATTCTAAATTATTAATTTGATCATTTGGTTTAATTTTTGACTTTAAAATATCTATCTTAGTTTGTAATTATTTTAATTCTCTATCGCATTCTCTTCTCTTGCATGCATACCAGTTTTTAATATTACTATTCAAATATGCTTTCAGAAAATCCCAAAGAATAGTCTCGGTAACTTCTCAATTATTGTTGAACTCTAAAAAGGTTTTAATTTCATTAATAACCCATTCTTTAGAATCCTTATTTTTTATTATATATGCAGGAAGTCTTTTGCATAATATTGGGTTATTAGACTTCAGTGTGGATTAGAAGGGGGCCATCTGCACATTTGTGAGAGAATTGTGTTTGATTGGCACCTGACTAGTATAGAGAGGCTGGTCTATGGCATGGCATAAGCATCCTCATTGGTCCTTTTGAATTTTGTTAGAGTTTTTTTCAGGTTTTAGCTTCTGGTATTCAGGCTCTGCATCTGAGCAGGTTTCTGCATGTTTGTACCAAGCTGAACTGAGGTGGGCTATCAGCCACAACTCTGAGCTGAGATACCAGATGACTAGAGGGTTCTGAGTTTTTTTTTTTTTTTGCTTATTTATACTATTCACTGTACTTTTATATTACCTGCTGACTACTTTTATAATGTATTTATTTACTGTGTACTAAACTGCACTGTTATACTGCAATTGTCTGCTACACTGTGCATATAAATTCAAATTTTATTGCTGTTTTCACTGTTTAGCAAGCTTTTGTGCTGTTTCCACTGTTTAAGTATTTACTGGCATTTTTTCACTGTTTTAAAGCTAACTGTTCTGCCTGTTCCAATTTTCCCACCAAACAGTACTTAATTTACTGATTTGTTTACTGTTTTAATCATTTTTAGAGCCACCTGGCTGATATTCTGCTGTTTTAAACATTTTTTTAGGGTCTCAGTGCTATTTTTATGCTGTGTTAAATATTAACTAGGGTTGCTATTAGCTGTACCATAGTCCAGATCCAGGCCTACTGCTTCTGGACCTGTTTGTAGTGGTTTGTTTGTGCTGAGCATGTTCTCCAGGCCATCTTGGAGTGGAAGGGGCCTATCTTTACTTTTGTGAGAGAATTGTGTTTGACTGGTAAAGGGAGGCCAGTCTTTGTCTTGGAATAAGCATCCTCATTGGTCCTTTTGAATTTTGTTAGAGATTTTTTCAAGTTTTAGCTTCTGGTATTTAGGCCCTGCATCCGAGTAGGTTTTTGCTTGTTAGTGTATTGCACAGCACTGCACAATGCACACAATTGTGTGCCAAATCTGGACAGTTAAATTCAACAAATTTTCACTTAAAACCTAGGCTAGAATAGAAATATCTATTCACTGAGCTCCTCTGTGATCTTTTCTGAAAAGCCACCCCTAGTGACAACACTCTTCAACCTGGCATTATGGACTGTTGGACTACTTTTTTTTCTCCTGCCAACCTTGTTGTCTTGGGTCTCTTGAGGCAGTATAGCAATTGCCTCATGTACACAGATAACCTTCTGCTAATAACACAGTCTAGTACAGAGTGTGAGAGATGGATTTACACCAGGAATCTAGAATCCATGCTCTCTCTCACTCAAAACAGTAACACGGAGAAGGTTGTCAACTCACCCACCACAACATATTGACATAGTACCACTACTCATACACATCCCACTATTCATGCACATAGTTAGCATCAAACAGGGAAATCCACATTTGTGGAGGTTCTCTCAAAATGCCAGAGACCTGCAAAACACAAGTCTGCTATAGCTAACGCAGTCTCCACAGCACCAATAACACATCACAACACCAGTGTCTCACCCACTAAGTTCGTAAGGCGTAACATTCAAAAAACAAGTTTTGTTGTCATTACAGGCTCAATAGTGAGACACATGGATGTCCTACTCACCAGGATGGGCAAGAAGAAAGTGACAGTCAGCTACCTGTCCAGTGACAGGATTCACCAAATCACCCATCCACTCAGGTCTCTCAGCAACGAGTACCGTTATGCCTCTGTCATAGTTCATGCTGGTGTGATGCCTCTGTCATAGTTCATGCTGGTGTGAATGACCTGCAATGTACCTCACTGGACTACATGAAGAGAGACATGGTCGACCTCTCTGAGTATGTGTCCCAGGCAGGTATGTCCCTAGCCTTGAGCAGCATACTACCCTCACCTAGAATGATGCCACAGTATAAACAAAAAATGATTGATTTCAATAACTGGCTTAGTTTTTGGTGTCATTCCAAGGAGATCCAGTTCCTGTCTGCCCCTGGAAGTCATGGTCAACAAACCTCGCTGCTTTGCCAGAGACAGTTTGCACCTGGCACCCCTAGACTTTCAGCTGCTGGAAAAGGCTCTTGCCACCCCAATAGTGCCTTTTTTAGGCAAGGTCTCAAAAACAATATTACTGATGTAAAATTAACCATCAGGACAAAATAAGCGTCATGCTGCTAAATGCTACCAGCTTAAACCAAAAACTGCACTCCCTGGAAGCACTTTTATCACTAGAAGATGTAGATTTCTGTGCAGTCACAGAAACCTGATTTAAGGCCTCAGAAAGTACCCCAGCTCTGCAAGGCTGCAATGTCTTCCATACCTTTAGGCTGCAAAAGGAACGTGTGAAACCCAAATGAGGCGGTGTTTCAATCTATATTAGAGATAAATTCACCTCACATCTGGTTAGACTGAGCAACTCCATGGAGTTACTCCAGGTCCAGGTTACGGTGGGTAAGACCCCCATTCAAGTCCTAGCTAGTTATAGATCCATCTACATGGGTCATGACACACAGGAAGCCTACTTAACCAAACTGAAGACAATCCAAATTTTACCAAACACACTGGTTATAGCGCATTTCAGTTGTCCCACCATCAACTGGGAAACCTACTCTAGCCCAAACTTGCTAGCACAAAAGTGCCTTCACTTTTTGAATTCAAATGCCCTGGAGCAAATTGTCCATACCTCGAGAAGAGGAACAAACATTCTAGATCTGGTCATCACCAACATGTCAAACAGGTGCACTGCTGGACCCTCATTAGTTAAAACTGACCACAAATTAGTCACCTTCGAATTGACACTAACACCAGAACTCACAAAGGGTGAAATCAGACTAAAAAAATTCACCAAGGCAAACTATACCCTCCTAGGTGAAGGTATAAATGCATTACAAGCCCCACCCCAAGCTGAAAGTAGTAACTATGCTGAAGCTTACACTAAAGCCCTGTACAATCACTTGCATAAGTGTATAAATGCTGCTGTACCAGATAGAATCAAAGACAGAGCCCCAAGTAAAATCAAGCTGCCATGGTGGACTTCCAGCATCAACAAACTGTACAAGAAATGCAAAAAGTTGCTGTCCAAGAAAATAAAGACAAAGACCCAGCAATGGAAAAGCACTCTCCTCATCCTTAACAGGCAAATAAGACAACTCGTCAAATTGTCCAAGAGCTCCTTTGAGAGAAACCTAGTAAGTAGTGCCAAGGATAATCATAAGGCCTTTTACAGCTATGTATGTAAGCTGAAGGGTGGGACCCAAGCATGTGCAGAACTGGTGGCCAACGGTATCACACACACTGACCCCACAGAGATAGCAAACTCGATAGCATATAGGTCTGATGTAATTTTCACTCCCTTATCCCCTCCTAACTTACAACAAAACCTCCCCTAACCCCCCCCACCTTACATATCTGAAGAGCAGGTCCTCAAAGATCTATCAAAGGTAAAGACCACAGCTTCTGTGGGACCAGATGACATCCCGGGTTGTATTCTAAACAGGCTAAAACATGAACTAGCATCACCACTAAGCATCATTTTCAGTCATAGCCTAACCACAGGGTTTGTTCCTGCAGAATGGAGAACAGCTACAGTTATTCCTCTCCACAAAGGTGGCCTACCAACAGACCCAAAGAATTACAAACCCATAAGCTTGACCATCCTCATCTGTAAGGCAATGGAACGTATCATTATGGACCTCATAAATAAAGACACAGGTGACCTCCAAACCCTGGACCCTACCCATTTTGGCTTTGTGAATGGTAGATCCTGCCTGTTAAATCTGGTGGATTTCTTTGAAAGTGTGACCAAAGCCATTGATGAGGGCAAATCTGTGCACACAGCATACCTGGACTTGGCAAAGGCTTTTGACACAGTCCCACATTCAGGCATTACCGATAAACTTAGCAAGCTGAATGTAAAGCCCTTTGTTGTAAGGTGGGTTTCCAACTGGCTTACAAACTGGACACACACTGTCAAAATGGGTGACTCCACATCAACCAACAAACCTATTACCAGCAGGGTGCCACAGAGATCAGTGCTGGGCCCCCTACTGTTTGGTATATACTTCTCAGAAGTTCAGGTCAAAACTAAAGAGTTGTGACTGACCAAATTTACAGATGACTGCAAACTAGGTGCAGTCATTGAATCCCCAAATGATGTCAGTATACTCCAGGATGGTCTCACACAGACCAATGGCTGGTGTGTTTGTCATGGTCTCAAAAAGAATGCAAAGAAATGCATCATCTTTCCCTTCGGCACAAACAATATCCCTTTACACTATCCAATCAATAACAATACCATAAGTACACATGAAGTGGTAAGGGACCTGGGATTACAGGTTGACCATGACCTTAACTTCAACCACCACATGTCTGCCATTGTAAGGAAAGCTTTCCACATAGCTCACTTGATTAGTAAAGGCATTGCCTCGAGAGCAAAAGAACTTATAACTCCCTATACTTGGCACTTATTGGCCCGTAATTGAGTATAACACCCTATTCCGTATGTACCGTTCTGAGCATCTACAGCAATTATAGAGACCTCAGATGTTTCTAACAAAGAAGATCAAGGGCCACCAGCATGTGCCTTATACAGAATGACTAAAATCCCTATCACTATACTCTGTATCATATGGACTTCTTAGGGGAGACTTATGCCTGGCCTACAGAGCAACCCAAGACCCAAACCTAATGAACTTACTGCATATCCATAAATCAAATGGGTCTAGAGATACCCATTTCAGGGACTTGAGTATAGCCTGTGACTTAAATAGGACATGCTGGAGGGGCAGATTTATCTCCCAGCGACTGCCATGTCTTTGGAACAGGCTACCACTTCATGTGAAACGCAGCACCTCTATGACGCTGTTCAAGAGGAACCTAGATGAGTAGATGGGGCACCACAAATTCTTCCCAGAGATAGCTCCCGCAACTCTCCTGGACATGGGCAGTTATCACTAAATGCAATCTTGGGTATTGACTAGTACCTCTATGGTATTACATTGGGTTGAAACAGCTAGGCTTAAAATGACCTCTGGGTCGATAGCTTAGTAATGTCTTATCATCCTATGATAAAAGTAATTGCATTGTGGGCAGTCAATGGACAAAATATAATTAATGCATTTTTCAGTTTTAGAGTGTAAGTTAGAGACAAAAACCTTGTCTATGTTAATTTGAGTACTAAATCTAAAAGAATAATGTGTACAATTAAGAGATTTAGATACTCTTAAATCATAAATGTTTCTCAAATTCTTTGTAATTAAAGTGTTTTGCAACTGAGGATAATCTGAGTTTTCTGTTAGTAGTAGTATCATTCTCTGATAACACACAATTAAAATTTAATGCTAAAATTACTTCATCCTTAATATAAAAAGTTATAATATCCAAGTACTTTTTAGAAACTTTTGCTCCAATTCCAGGTATCCAATAAGAGTTAAAAAAGTAACCCTAATATCGCAACCAAATTGGGGGAATATCCAGGGACTACTTTCAGGAAAGGGATGAATTTGAAGGCACTATGTGAACAACAAAAGAAAAAACAGCCAAAAATTACTGGTATGTATAAATGCCAAAATTGTAATTTTTGTAAATTAGTAATGGAATCTAATAGATTCTTTGTACACAATATTCAGTATAAGCTAAAGTGTAGGGCTAACTGTAATACTAGAATGGTAGTGTATCTGGCCCAATGTCAGGGATGTCAAGCATTTTATGTGGGTAAGACGGAGAGAAGACTCCAGGACCGAATATATGAGCACTCTTATGCTATGAGTAAGAACAAACAAGACAACGCCCTGGCTAAGCATATAGCATGTTACCCTGGGCATAGTTTTAGATTCTTAGTGATTGACCATCCAAATAAAGATGTAAGAGGTGGCCCTACACCATTGAAATTGGAGGAACTTGAGTTATTTTGGCAGATTAGGCTTAACGCATACAATTTACCAGGTATAAATGAAAACTGTAGTCTAAGTAGTGTGTTAAAGCTTAAAAGCTTAAAGAGATGAGATTAGGAAATCAAATAACATATGAAAATGAATGTTTATATTGTTATGGATTTGGTATTATTGGTGGTTTACATTAACTTTATGCTTTAAATTTCATATTTAACATGTGTTTAAGTATCCATAAGAATTTTAAGGATCTATACGGTAACTTAAATTAACATAACATGGTTTTAAAGTTTTTATAAAATATTTAATTATAAATACTATTTTTATTAACTTTATATATAAAAAAGTTTTTTAGAAGTATTTTGTTATACATTTGTATTCAAGTAGGTGGATGTATTCATTATATATTATATATTAAGTAATGTAGAGAAGTACTTTTTTCTGAAGTTAATTTCTATTTGAAGTTAACTTAATTTAATTTGTGTAATTAATTATTCAATTAAATAAGGGGGAGGTATATATAACCTGAATGTAACATGGTAACATTGTCTGAAGAAGTTTGCTAACAGGGCAAACGAAAAGCGCTTTATTTTATCATATTATATTATTTTATTAAATTTTCGTTCTGTTCATTTGTCAGTGTTGGCTTTGCTGCTTCCTGGTTCGTTTTATAAGTTTACTTCTCGTTTTTCACTCGTTTATAGTCAATGAATTTGTCAACTAGAATAGAATAATCCTTTAAAAACATTCTATCCACATCTTTGGGTAGCAGGTGTGGTTCTTGCAAAAAAAAAAAACTCCACCTTATGAAGTTTTAAATATTTCAATAGACTTTTACTGGGTTAGTTAAACCATTAATATTCAATGGCATAAATTTATAACCTGCCATTTATATTAGACAAAGCTTTATATATTAGTAAGACATTAAAGAGAAAACAGATAAGAACATTTCTTTTAATAGCAAGCCTTGACAACGGACAAGAACCTAATGACTAAAACTAAATAACTAATACTAAGAACAAATCTACTCTCTATCATGAAATAACACATTCCTAATTTGATGACGTAATCATACAAACTCCTCTTCAGCCATGCCATAAACTATCTAGCCTTATCCTATTGCTACTACTTTTCTATCAATGCTGACATCGATTTTAAATGATATATTCAAACTCACTCAGCTACCATTGTTAAATAACTTTAATATTATTCTGTATTTACAGAATCCAAATGTTTAAATAAGAATATATTATTATTAGAGCACCTCTATTAAAATCTTTTTTTTTTTACTTTGATACATATAAATGAATAATATAGTACCATTAGAATCTCGGATACCACCAGTATGGAATGTATAGGCATATTTCTTTCACAGAACCATGTTGTTAAACCCTCTTTTTAGATAACCATACAATTCTTAGGTTTAAATTGATCATAACATACTATTATCAAGTCTTGAATTACCCGTTGTGAGTAATACATCATTTTATTGGCATCATAAAACTATGTTGACAGGACCCCATCTTGTCCAAAGATAATATTATCTGGCTTTATTCCTTTGAACTGTGTAACTTCCAAAATACCTGCAACCAAAATCATGGGAATTTAGTATTTAGTTTGATATAAAACCATAATGAGATAGTCTCAGCCTATAAAAGAAGCATATAACACTAAGAGCGCTCTATATCATAACTTTGTTATATCCTGACCTGTAAAACTATCAGTGTGAACTGAAACAGAAAAAATAAACATTAAAGTACTAATAAATCAGATCACAACATACACAAATAACTATAAGGCCAACCATGCTCTATCTAATATCAGTATCAATCTATTTATGTCAGTCTCTTTATAACTAATCCATATAAGATGCATTTAGACACCAACAGATTACTAGTTATATACTTCGAATAAGCCCAAATCTACTACTACATTTCATACTCAGATGTATGTTAATTTGTGTGTAACCCAAACTAAACACTAGTGTGCTAATCATATATATGTATAAAAATAGCTATTTGTGCACATAATGTAAACAAAAAGTATCAAGATTATCTAAATAAGAGTATCAGAATGCATGAAAAAGAACTATATAACTATTTATGTTAGGAAACAAATGCAGAACTTATTTATATATAGTCTTGTTTTCTTGTATCAAGTATATGACTGTATCAGCCTACCAATAGATGTATTTCAGTATTATTTTATACTCAGTAAATACATTTAAGCATTGCATTATTTACAACAATTAAAAACTACATTTTCTATATTTCACAATCATAAGTATAGATATAGAATAGTATATTATTGTCTATTATATAACTTACATGTTACAGTATAATTTCAGTATACATAAGAAAATGTTACTCTGAAGCTCAGTTCATTTTTACTGTATGCATTAATTACTATGCATATTTTAAGAGTGCCTTTACAAACTTACTATTTTTTAAATCCTATGTTGTTGTGGTTGTTTTTCTTTCGGCTTTTCCCGGTTAGGGGTCGCAACAGCGGAACTCCGGTCCGCTAATGATTGGCAGTAGATTTTTACGGTGCCGAGGTGCCAGCTTGACGCCAAACCTTCAACGAAGGCATGCCCATTCACGCATCTCTTTCGAACGCTACTCAATCGTGGGGAGGACATGCAGACTCCACACAGAAGGCACTCCAGCCGAGAATCGAATGGGAGAACCTCTTGCTGTGAGGCAACAATGCTACCATTGCACTACAGCGGCTTATCCACTATTTTTTAAATCCTATAACGTATTTCATTTATGTGAAGCTTTTAAAAGAACAAGTTGCATATGCAAAGTACCAGATCTTAACTGACACAACAAAAAGCATAGTAAAGTCAGTGTAGTTCAAGCAGATTCAAATTTTTATACTGTTAAACATATATTTATATCATTCTTTACTAAAAAACTAAATAAGCTTTTTAGGTGCTTCACTTAGAAGCGAAAATCTTTTTTTAATTAATGTTTTACAATAAAACTTTGCATTTAATGTTCAGCTTGTTTAATTTAGTTTTCTTCTTTGCCTTGGCAATGTTGTGAAAGTTTTCCTGTTTCACAGGAAGTTTAAAGGTCAAAGGTTCATAGGTTCATAGGTTCATAGGTTCATAGGTTCATACTAGGCTATCTGCCCTAGGGCATTTATAAGCCTAGCCAGAATGTGTTTGGCTTTCGCCACCCATTTTAAATTTATTTTGCTATGCCCTTTTTCGAGGTTAGTATACTGTGCCTCTGTCTAACAGTGACACAGAAGTGATACCCGGGGTAAACCTACGATCTCCCATCCACTCATCAAGATTCCTCTTGAAGAGAGTCAATGAGGGACTCTGCCTAACCTGGACTGGGATTTTATTCCAGAGTGAAGGGAGCCTCTGGGTTATGAATCTGTCCCTCTAGCATGTCCTATTTATTTCAGTGCTGAGGTTCAAGTCTCTCGAGCACGTAGCTCGATGGGATTTGGATTTTCTCAGGTGCAGCATGTCCATTAGTTCCGGGTTGGACATGGCTTTATACGTCAGGCACAGATCGCCTCTGAACAGGCGGTATGCCACTGAGTAGAGCTGGAGTTTCTTTAACCGGGCAGCATATGGCATCTGTTTGAGCCCTTTGATCCTCTTGGTGAGGTACTTTTGGGGTCTTTCCAGTTGCTGCAGGTGTCTGGTGAGGTACATCCCAAAAGGGGCATTGTACTCAATTATGGGCCTGATGAGGGATGAGTAAAGAGGCACGATGACCTCCCCTGATCTAGATATGAATCCCTTCATGATTAGGTGGGCTATATAAAATGTTTTTCTAACCACTTTGGCCACGTGGTTGTCAAATGAGAGATTGCTATCAACTTGGGTCCCCAAGTCCCTAATTACTTCTTCTGTACTTAATGGATTACCACCTATGTGGTAATTTGTGGGCACTTTGTTTTTGCCATAGGGGATGATTATACACTTTTTGGCATTTAGCTTGAGGCCATGGCTCTGGCACCAGTTGTCTGTTTCTATGAGACCCTTTTGGAGGATGCTTGTGTCGGCTGGAGAGTCGATTATGGCGCCCAGTTTGCAGTCATCTGCGAACTTGGTCAGCCACAGTCCTACTGTGTTAGCCTGTACCTCCGAGAAATATATACCGAACAAGAGAGGTTCCAGGACTGAGCCTTGTGGGGCACCACTTGTAACTGGTTTGGAGTCTGACATGGCTCCAGCAATTCTAACCATGTGGGTTCTGTCCTTGAGCCAGTTTGCAATCCATCTAGTGACATAGGGGTTTATATTTAAGCTGGTGAGCTTATCTATAATGCCCGAGTGGGGTATTGTATCGAAGGCTTTTGCAAGGTCCTGGTAGGCTGTGTGGACCACCCTCCCCTCGTCAATGGCCTTGGTGACTGTTTCAAAGAAATCAACCAGGTTTAAGAGGCAGGATCTGCCCTTAACAAAGCTGAACTGGGTAGGATCCAGTGTTTGTAGGTCCCCAATATATTTATTTATGAGGTCCATGATGATCCTTTCCATAGCTTTGCAGACCAAGCTAGTCAGGCTTATGGGGCGATAGTTTCCAGTATCCGTTGAGGCACCACCTTTATGGACAGGGACCACTGTTGCTGTACGCCACTCTTTGGGCACATATCCTGTAGTAAGGCTGAGATTGAACAGTAGTTTTATGTTTGGGTTTAGCTCTTCTTGGAGTTCATGTAGGACGCAGCCCGGGACACCATCTGGTCCCATTGATGCTGTGTTTTTTGCTTTGGAGAGGGCGGCTCTTACCTGATCATCTGAGATGTCAGGGGGGCAGCACTCTGCTGGGATAGATATTTGCCCTTTTGGTGGGAGGGAGAAGTTTGCTGAACCTGTCAGCTAGGATGTTGGCAATGTCTGTGGGTTTGGTGTATTTTTTGTCATTTTGGACTAATTCTGAGCATATCTGGGAATTACCACCCAGGTTCCTAACATAACTAAAGAAAGCCTTGTGATTATGCTTAGTGTCCTGTGCAATTTTTCTCTCGAAGCTGGACTTAGACAGTTTTATGTGTGCCCGTAGTTTTTTGCTAATACTGATCAGTGATGCCTTCCCTTTTTGGGATTTTGCTCTATCATTTAGTAGCTTCCTCCTTCTATTGTATAGTTTGTTTATGGCTGGGGTCTACCAGACAGGACGTCTGCCTTTGGAGGATTGGGTCTTGGTTTTATTTGGGATCGCATGATCCATGCATTCCTGAAGGTGTTCATAGAATGCGTTTATAAAGAATTCTGCGGTCTGGGCCGTATTTTCCACAGGCCCGGGGGCTTTGAAGGATTCCACCTCAGTTTTGAGGAGTGTGAAATTTGCTTTAGAGAAGTTTTTCACTGTGGTTTTCTGGGCAGGGGGTGGGGTTGGGATGTGAATATCCAGTGAGATTAGTTTATGGTCTGATCTTACCAGTGAGGGATACACTTCTGGTCTGGAGCATAGAGTCTCCATGTTGGTGATGATCAGGTCCAGTATGTTTTCCTCTCTTGTGGGAGTGGTAACAAGTTGTTCCATAGCATTTGAGTTTATAAATTCTAGGAACCTTTGGGCTAGGGTGTTGGAGCTAGAGTAATGCTCCCAGTCTATGTTTGGGTAGTTGAAGTCGCCCAATATAATGGTGTTTGGAGAGACCTTCATATTTTCCAGTGTTCTCAGGAAGGCCGAGTGGGGTTCCTGGGTTTGGGAGGGTGGTCTGTAGCAGGCTATAAACTGGAAGGCAGTTTTACCCACTGTTAGTTGCACATGGATAGTCTCTGATGCTTCGTGCTTTGCCACCAACCTGGAGGTGTGGGTATCTTTGATGAATATTGATACTCCCCCTCCTTTTGTGGTTCGGTCCAAGTTTTGGGGCCGAAAAGCATGGTATGAGGTATAACCTGGTAGTGCTGGGGTGCTCTCGGGAGCCCTGAACCAGGTTTCTGTTACTGCACAGATATCGATGTTCTCCATGCTAAGGAGGGTTTCGACTGCGTGCATCTTGAGGTTTAGACTTCTGGCGTTGAGTAGCATTACTCTTAGTTTCTTATCCCTTGTGATACCTATGGAGGTGGGTTTGTCTTTTGAGCCTTGCCTAAAAAAGGCACTATGGGGGTAGCAAGAGCCTTTGCCAATATCCAAAAGCCCAGGGGTGACAGGTGCAAGCCATCCCTAGCGAAGCATAGTGGCTTGTCGAGCATATCATCCCAAGCTGACAGGCATTGGATCCCCTTTGAATGACACCAGTACTTAAGCCAATTGTTGAAATTGATCATCTTGTCTTCATATTGTGGCATCATTCTTGGTGAGGGTAAGATGCTACTGAAGGTCAGGGTCATACCGGCCTGGGCTACATGCTCAGAGAGCTCCTTTATGTCTCTTTTCATGTAGTCCAGGGAGGTACGTCTCAGGTCATTCACACCAGCATGGACAATGACTGAGTCATATTTGTACTTGCCTTGGAGTGACCTGAGTGCTTGTGTTATGTGGCGGATCCTAGCGTCCGACAGGCTGCTCACCGTGACCCTCTCCTTGTTCAGCCTGGGGAGCGGGACGTCAGTGTGCCTGACGATAGAGTCACCTATTACAAGTGTATCAGGTGTGTTGTTTAGTCTTAAGGGCTGTGACTGTTTGGCACACTGGCTTTGTGAGATATGTGTTGCACGTGTTTTGTTTTGGGGTAGCGGCTGCTTGGGTGTCTGCTTTGGAGGTCTCTGCTGCTTCAGCAGATCTTTATTTAGAGCCTCCGAGTATGTTTTTGTGTGATTATGTGTTTGGTTTGCTGTCGTGGTAGGTCTATGTGAGACTGGAATTGTAGTGAGTGTGGTTTCCTTCCTTCCTTCTTCCTGTGGTTCTTCCTGAAGCTGCAGCAAGTCTAAAACATAATTGTAAAGCTTCTGTGAGTGAGAAACAGCTCGAGACTCATTCTAAGGCTTAAAAATTACTTAAACAAGATTCTAGCAGGAAAAACAGTTTTTATTTATTTCACATTTGTTTACTGGGAAAGTCCAACTGGACACAGATCCTTTTTCAGTGAAGGCCCGGGGAGAAAAGCTCCATGAGTAACAATAAATTTTAATGCACAAATTACAGTAATCAATAAAGTATAAAGTAAACAACATGTAGTATGCATAAGACATCATGACAACAAAACCTAGGCTTTGACCATAGCTAGTACTATTTATAAAGTATGACTTATGTCAAGATATAAGGTTAAGACAGGCAGGTAGGAATAAAAGATTAAACACCGGGGAAGAAGATGGATATGGTTGGGGTATACTGTGATGTATCAGAGCATTCATGAGGAGTTAGCACAGAAACATAGCCACTTATTTTTTAGATAAGCTTTACGTGATGGCTTAAAGTGGTTAGTTGACAAGATTGAGAGAATGGAGTTAGGAAGGGAGTTTCATATATGAGATATATATCTGGAAAATAAAGATTCTCTAGCAGTGTTGCTGGCCTTGGAGATGGCGAATGAGTTCTTATTGTTAGAGCAAAGTGGTCTGCTGGAACTGTAAGGAAGGATGAGATTTTGTAGTATATGGATTCTGATTGGTTGTGTTACAATTTTCTGAGTTAGAGAGAGTTGGTTGTAAAGAATAATTTAGCTTCACTTTTAGAGTTATAAAACACTTGTGACCACACCTGGTAAGCTACAGTAGTACAGATATCCAATTTAAATGGACTTTTACATGAAAAATTGACAGAGAAGCTATTCCACGAAAAAAAAAACAAGCATACCTCCCATTTAACATTAAAATCATTTAAGGAAGCAGGTCTGCTCTTCCATACAAGCCATATAATCATTTAAACAATCAGATATTTAGTAGGAGAGCAGAAAGAGAGAAAAATGAAAAGAAAGAAAAACATTCACACTGTACATATCACACATCATGAAAATGACAGTGTTACAGAACCTGCCTTTCTTAAATATCTAATATTTCCTTATTGTTAGTATAGAACTAAAATGTTAATATGTTGTAATTACACTATAGACTAATGGTACATTTTAAACTATTACCTGAATATAAAAATTACTATTAACCCCCTGCAGAACTAACCCCCTAACTTTTGTTCATGTTATATAGCAGTAAAATATAGATGTATCATATTAAATAAATGTGTATTAAAACATTATGAACAAATAAAAGTTTACCTTGTTTCAGATATTCTTATTTAGAAATTAATAAGAACAAAAGTATACTAAGAACTTATAACTTGTCCATTATACGTTCAGTCATTCGTCTCTATTTTTTTTTTTTATTTTGCTTTTCTTTTAAATTCCATCCATGTCTTGTGGCTTGCCTCTTTAAACTTGTCAGTGCCCAGTCCATATCTTCATTTTTGTCCAGAAGTTTCTTCTTTTGTACAAAATCCATTGATTCATTTATAGTGTTAAATGTCTTTGTCCCTACTGCAAGAACACCTTTATTTTAGCTAAGAACACAATCTGTGTTTTGATATTTACTTTATTTAAGCTTTTAATGAAGATAAACACACACCTTTTGTTTAGTCATAACAGAAGTGGAATAGTCATTATCAAATCTTATGGAGTTGTTATTTTAAAGGTGAGTTAGCCCAGGTTGTCTTCAGGACTGTCTTTATCGTGACTTGACATGAATTTAACTATAATTAATCTAGGAGAAGGTGGATTGTTTTTAGTGGTGTGTTTGTGGGAGATCTATGTGCTCCCTCAATTCCAAATGGGAGAGCTTCAGGCAAGTTCTGGGATTTAGGAAGCCAGCTATTTAAAAATAAAATCATGTTGTCTCCTCCTTCCTTCTCTGGCATTCCACAGATTCTTATATTATTTCTTGTTGACCTACTCTCCAAGTCTTCTATTTTTTCTATAAGTTCAGAACTTTGTTTGAGAATAAATTAAATGTGGTTCTTTTTCAGCCACACTCCCATCCATGTCATTCACTGCTTCTTATATTGCTGTTATTTGCCGTCACTGTTGCTTAATCACCTGTTTCTTATTTTCTTCTTTAAAATTGTAAATTTTTATCTCCACTTTATCTATTTTTGATGCAAGATCCTGGGTACTTGTTAGTACAGACTGCAGTTCTTTTTTCATTATAGATTCTTGTGTAGTTTCTTTTGAGTGACTCGTAATAATGAAGCAAAAAGCTGTTCTGACAGGAAAAAAAGTAACAGAAAATCACAAACTAGATTTTTCTGTAAAAATCTTATAGATAACTACTTAAATATTAATCATCCAGTAAAAAAGACTTTAAATTTAATTTTTGTTAAAAAAAATCATGTCAGAATAAATCAAAATAAGCAGAGCAAAGTCTCAGTGCTACTAGCAGCGGTCCATCTTGGCCATGTCCCCTAACACAAGTTTCTTCATAGGATGGAAGTAATATTTAGATTATAACACACCTTTATTAAAATCTGCATTCAATAAAATATTTAGATGTTTATAGGTAAGTATTAGGTTAACTGCCCTTATGGGCCATTTTTAGCCTAGCTGATTTCCCCTTAGTGAAAATCAGTCCCTATACCTCTTGAGTGTGAGGTAAACACCTTAACAATTATGCCAACCTGCACACTGTGTGTTTTGGATATGGTATCATAGATGTCACACAAATAATATTATTTATTTTTACAGATAGGTGAGGTGGGCTATCTGGACCTCTTCAGTCCCATCTCATTTTCAAAGAAGTCAGGATGCAAAAAGTTGGATGTTACAATCATACAATGGGAAGCACAGAGGTATAAATTAGTGCATCAAAATGAAATAAAGTGCTTCTTCAGGTTGATGGCTAGCATTAAGGAAGAAGTGCCAAATGAAATAGAATGTTTGGGAGCACACCTGAAACTCTAAGTGGTCAGGTGTCCAAATACTCCCTGAGATAGAGAAATCCACAATGCCAGAGCCATAAAATAAAATGATCTTATACCAGCTGCTCCATCTTAGAAAGTGGAAGGCCACCAGCAGACCTTCAGTGGGAAGATGGCATAAGAGAATGAGCCAGTGAGTGAGTGAGCGAGTGTTTCAATGTGTGAGTAAGTGAGCGAGTGTTTCTTTGAGTGAGTGAGCGAGCATTTCAGTGTGTGAATAAGTGAGCGAGTGAGTGTTTCTGTGAGTGTTTCAGTGTGTGAGTGTGCAAGTGAGTGTTTCTGTGAGTGAGTGAGTGAGTGAGTGAGCGACTGTTTCAGTGTGTGTTTCTGTGAACGTTTCAGTGTATGAATAAGTGAGCGAGTGAGTGTTTCTTTGAGTGAGTGAGTGAGTGAGCGACTCAGTGTGTGAGTAAGTGTTTCTGAGTGAGTGAGCGAATGAGTGAGTCAGTGAGTGAGTGAGTGAGTGAGTGAATGGGAGTGTGACTCTCCAGGGAGTCTTTCATATTTCAAGTTTCCAATTCATATAATGTTTAATAAATCAAAGTACAGTCTTGAAGGTAACTCACCACCTGAGTGGATGCCAGAGCAGATTTCCAAGTAATGGGGTAATATGATAGATATTAGATGTCCCATTTGTTACACTGGAAGCTTTTATTTATTTATTTATTTTGCACAAGCTATGATGAATCTCTCTTCTTCACTTGTTGTAAGGCACTGTGTGTTCAAATTGTTGAGAAGACAGGACAACTGTGCATTTCACATGATGCATCGTATCTGTTCCATCTCTTCGCTCCCCCACCACCTTATCCTCCTCAGACAAATTGAATACAAGCAGCACAATAGCCAGTCTCTAGTCTCCTTAGTCCGTCTTCTGTCAGTAACATCTATTTGTGTTTACTCATTGTAAGACTTGGGTTCCTATATATTATACAGCATCCCCACCCACTCTCCCTGCCTTTGGTTACTCCCCTTGATTATGATGTCCTCCTTAATTAACTTTTCTTCACTTGTGCTTTTCTTGTAACAACATTAGTGATTCTACAGGAAATGATGAAATCATTGTTAGTTACATTAGATTCAGACTTGAGTATGGAATAGCAATATGAAAACCTCATAAGAAAACAAGCATGAGTTAATGGGAAGAATATAGTGAAAATATACTAACGGCATCTAAGACTAAAATGTCCAAACTTTTTACATTGATTTATACAGACATAAGAGGAGATCTTATACAACTATATAGGGCATTTGGAGGAAAACTACCTCAGGGAGTATTTGGGGTTATCAAAAAGTAGTAGAGAATCATCAGACAACCCATGCAGAATATTCTATAGGGTGAGAACTGTAGTAATCGATTCCCTGAAAGAGTAGCTGATGCATGGAATAGACCACCAAATTACATTAAAGTAAGCACTAGTTTAAATATTTTAAGAACCACCTGGACACTAATTATACGAATAACTGTTTTGGTATATTGACAGGCTATAAGGCATTATTGCCTGTGCCTGAAATATTTGTATGCATGTATGTATTTCTTTTTATCTTATTGTAAAGGGATCAGAGTATTAATAGACTGCTCCACTTCCTTCTTCAGCAATTGCTTACTTCCATGCTTGAGTTTAGGCAGCTCCAATGTTGTTCCATGTGTACCTTCAGCTGTTTATAACTCCAAATCCTTGGTGTGTAGAGCAACCATGCACCAAATCCCCTAACAACATTATCTGAGATTCAATTATTAGAGGAACTGATACTTATATTTTGCAGAGAAGATAAATGAACATTGAATAGTGTTATGCTTGGAGGAGCAAAAATAGAAGCTGTGAGACAAGCCTTGGAATGCCTTAATGTACGGGTCCATTTTTATTCACGTTGGTACAAATGATGTCATCTGCAAAGATTCTCTGACTGTTAGTAGGGAACTGACAGCCCTCTTAGATAATATAGCTTGTACTGGTGTTAGGACGTATTTTTCACAAATCACCTATCGTAAGGATAGTCAGGTTACTGTGAATGAAAAGATTTTTGGAGTAAATACCTACATGGAAAACATGCCCTGTTTTAAAAAATGGAAATGTGTAGAGCATCCAAGCCTTGTTTTGGGCACACGTGTTCAGACAGGATGGCGTGCATTTTCCATGATCAGGGAAGAGAATTTTTGCAGCAGATATTTTGCAATATTTTTGGCAAACACTAGGTAGGATTTTTAACAGGTTGAAAATATGACAGTTCGCAGATAGCAACATTTGATACACCTCTGATAGTTGTTAATGCTAGGAGCATTAATAATAAAGTTTTTTTATTGGAAAATGTACTACGTTCCCATGCTGCGGTAGTGTTGTCGCCTCACAGTAAGACGTTGTCCTGTTCGATTCTCAGCTAGAGCGTCTTCTGTGTGGAGACATGCGTGAATGGAAAAAAGCAAGCCAGCAACCAGTGGACCGTTGATAAATAAGTAGTTTATTAATAAACTACTAAAGCAACATGAAAGCTTACAAACAAACTGGTTTCGGCCCGGATTTTAACCTAGCCTTCTTCAGTGTTTTACAAAAAAGCCAATCATGAAGTGTTTTTATATAATCATGAAAGAATTATGATTGGTTGACATACTCATGAATATTCAACAAAGATATACTCTCAAGATTTTTTATAAATATTCATTAAGCCCTGGGCTAAAGAGTGCACCAAGTTTGGTGATCCATTTCTTTTCTTTAACATCAAGTTTTTTGTGCCAGCCACATGTATTAGTTCTATCACCAATGAGTTTATCAATAATTGTAAAATGAAATTGTGCTCTATTATGTATAAGTGTATGTTTATATAAGGCATTAGATGTTCTTTTACATCTAATGTCACTCAAATGTTCCGACACACGTAACCTAAGTGGTCGAGAAGTTTGCCCAACATAAAATGAGTGACAAGTGCAACATGCCATATATATGGCCCAATCAGTATTACAATTGGCAAAAAATTGAATGTCAAAAACTCTGTTACTATTTCTACTAGTGAATTCTTTTGTTTTCAACATATGTTTACAATTGACACAATGACCACAAGGAAAACAGCCAATGAGTTTGTCCCCCAAAATAGTCGTTTGATATACCTGGGGTAATGTAGATTCAAAGTGATGTTTATAATGATTGAAATGTCCCGCTAAATTCTTTCCTTTGCGAAAGGAGAAGGAACATTTGTTAGGAATAAGTGTTTGGATTCTGGCATCCGCTTCCAATATATTCCAATTGTCCTTGATAATATTCATAAATTTATTAGTGTTTCTGCCAAATGTGGTTGTAAAATGCAAAATGTTTTTGGTCATAGGTTTCTTTTTGTACTTCAGAAGATTTGATCTATGTAGGCCAGAAGCATAGTTTTGAGCCATTGTAACATACCCTGAATTATAACCCCTGTCAATAAATCTATTGTGTAAATCTTGGGCATGTTGAGCAAAACTAATATTGTCAGAACAGTTACGTCTGATTCTGATAAATTGTGATTTTGGGATGTTTTTGGCGATATGTTTTGGATGAAAGCTGGAGGCGTGGAGTATAGTATTGTATTGGGGAAACTTCCCGTAGATTTCAGTTTTTAAGGTATTATCCATATTCCTAGTAACCAAAACATCCAAAAATGTTATGGATTTTTGATCATAAGTAATAGTAAACTGTATTCCCCATTTGTTATCATTTAAGTATTCCATAAATTCCTGAAGATATGAAATATCTGATCTCCACACCATCCAGCAATCATCCAAATATCTCCGCCAAATATCAATTTCAGGTAAAAACAAATTATGAGTATCGTCATAGATCATAATTTGTTCGATATAAGCCATAAACAGATCAGCATATATGGGGGCAAAAGACGCCCCCATTGCTGTACCTCTGATCTGTAAAAAACATTCCTGATTATAGAAAAAAACATTTTTAGTCAGCACATGCTCAGTCAGATTTAACAAGAAGGTATTAAATCCTGGTTGATACATATTAGACTTATAGAGCCAAAATTCAATAGCATCCAGTCCGGCCCAATGTGGAATATTAGTATATAATGAGCTCACATCCAATGTACAGAGCCAACAGTCCGAATCCAACTGCATATCATTAACATCAGGGAAGAGAATTTTTGCAGCAGATATTTTGCAATATTTTTGGCAAACACTAGGTAGGATTTTTGCCAGGTTGAAAATATGACAGTTCGCAGATAGCAACATTTGATACACCTCTGATAGTTGTTAATGCTAGGAGCATTAATAATAAAGTTTTTTTATTGGAAAATTTACTACGTTCCCATGCTGCGGTAGTGTTGTCGCCTCACAGTAAGACGTTGTTCTGTTCGATTCTCAGCTAGAGCATCTTCTGTGTGGAGACATGTGTGAATGGGCATACCTTTGTTGAAGGTTGTGCATCAGGGCTGGCAACTCGGCACGTAAAAATCGACTGCCAATCATTAGCGGACCGTTGTTCCGCTGTGGCGACCCCTAACCGGGAAAAGCCGAAAGACACAACAACAACTACATTCCCACAAGATTGATATTGTTATTGTTTGTGAAACATGGTTAAAGAACAATGACTAGAAAACAGTTCTGTCAGGGTATAAATGTTTTTACTGTAACAGACATTCTAACAAAAAATCAGGTGGAGGTGTTATGATAGGGATTAAACATAATTATGAGACCTGTGATTATTACATGTTCAGTGATAACACCAATACTATAGACTGTGTAATTGTGACAATAAAGACAACTCTGGAATATATAACAATTGTTGGAGTGTATAGACCACCGAAGTCAAGTGCAGATGACCTAGAGGAATTCATACATTTCTTGCATGAAACACAGGAGAGAGGAATAATATTAGTTGGAGACTTAAATTTACCAGAAACAGACCTGAATAATATTGCTTCAACAACGTTAGTAAGGAAATTATTCACAACGTATATTCAGGAACAACAAATGCTTCAGATTGTAAATAACTTACCAGGGGACGGAACATACTAGACATTGTTTGTGTTCCTAAAGAAATTATTATAACTTCAAGTCAAGTTTTATCACCATTGATGTGCAGTGATCATGGGGTTATTAAGGTTAATTTGTCACTAGATAATTCTGAAAACTAAAATCAAACCAATGAACAGAGGGTTAATTACAGATTATATGGAAGCAAAACAGTCACTATGTAAAACTAACTGGAGTGAAGTGTTCAGTGGAAAATCTGCAGATGGAATGTGGAAAGTTTTGAAAGAGAAATTGAGTGCAAAAATATCAAAAAATGTTTAACATCAGGATCTAGGCATAGAACATCAGAGGAATATATTCTCATAAGAACAAGATATCTGATTATGATGAGAGACAAAAAAATATAAGAAATGGAAGAGAGGTCGAGCTTCAACTTTGAAAACTGAAATAAACAGGCTGGGCAAACAGATTAAGTATAGTGTGAGCTTCTGAGCCCCCCCAAGCCTTTCTGTGTTGGAAAAAAGCATTCTAGCTTATCAGTGGGAGTGGTAAGCACCAGTTAGCCTAAATTCCCCTGTTCTTTTTCTGATAATTGCCTTGGGATCTTTAACATCCACCTAAGCTATTACAAACTCAGGCCAATGGGTTCTCAGTATGACATGTCATTCCTTTTCATTGGTTTTGTCAGTAGTCCATATAATGCTGTTAGGCCTTTGCAGGTAAGTTTTAAAAGGTGTGTCAGCCAGCCAGACTAAGAATCTTTTCATTCATTTATCTACAGGTGTTTGTGTTTTATAATCAGTCAGGTGTTTTGTTGTATAGTGGCGAGAGCCATGTCTGAGATGGTAATTAGTGAAAACTGAAGTGATACATAATTCCTGTATGTAATTTGGTCATAATGCAAATCCTACTACTGGCATTTTTTCCAGTGCATAAACATCTACAGAAATTATTCATGTGCATAATAATGCTGTTAATCATTTAGGGAGAAAAGCTTTCCATATTCTTCCCTGTGGCTAGCAAATGGTTACATTCAAAAGGAAAATGACTGCAGTCTCCCAAGGGGTATCTATTTTATTTTGTGTTCTTTTCCATTTGATTGAATTAATCCAGCTACTTCTTTCACTTAATTAAGCCGTCTGATGACAGTAGAATTAATTTCATTTACATCAGGTCACCATGTCTGATTGTGAGTAGACAATCTGCTTTACTTTCTGTTGCGCCTTTTATAGCATGTGCCTAGAGACTCAGAGACAGACTTTGCTGGCAACACTTGTTTATTATATCTCATGCCTTCCACTGTATGCAAATTAATAAACCTATTCATGTCAAGTCAAGGTACAAGGTATCTGACTCGCTTCACCAGTTATGGAATAATTATTGGGATGCAAAGAAAAATGAATTAGAAAATTGCAGAATTTCTTCGGTAAGCCATGTTTCTATTCTTAAGTGCCATTAACTCTATGCAATACACAAGTCATTTGCAGAAAAGAGCTACTAATTTGATGCAGACTGCATTAAATCCTTTATAAGGAGATCTTCACAGATCATGTTGTGATCATAGATAATATAGTTATTGTGCTGAGGATGTGACAGAGTTCTTGTTGTGCTAACATTGCTCATACAGAAGTGAATACTGGGGTTGTTGTATCTCCTGTCACCATACACATGTATGTGAATGAGGGAAAGTTCTGTTTCTTTTTCTTTTAATCAAATAGTTTATTGAAGTAAGAAACTGATAATTTTAACAAAAATATGAACATCATGGATGCAATTTTCAAACATAAAAGAACAATGAAAAAGACACACTACAACTATATACACTATTTAGAGAGGCCTAAAATTGATGACCAGGAACTGACACATTCATAGTAACACATGTAAAGCAAAGTGTACTTTATAACTTCACCTTGGTAGTATATTATCCACCAACTGTAATGTTTATAGCCCTCAAGCTGTTTATAGTATACCGTGACAGGCAGCACACATGAAGTAATAGAATGGCAGCAAGCACTATTATGTGTAATGCACAGAATGCATTCTGCCAGTCTTCTGTACGCACATGTAACAGTGTCCCTAGTAGTCTGTGCTTGTAACCCTCATTAAGCATGTTGCCCTAGCCTGTTCTCTGTTATTACTGTAACAGTCTGTAAAGTTCATGTACATATTTTATGTGGGGTTTTTCTTATTGGGCTCCAGTTGAAAATGGACTTCATGCTCAATCAGAATTTCCTGGTAAAGAGATGCTAATTAATTAATAATCAAGCAAGCAAACCAAGCTATACAATGCAGAAGATGCATGCCCACATTCACTTTACTAAAGGAGATTGTTAGCTATGAAAGCAAGCAGTAGATTGTGAAGGCTGTTAGGCTGTGTTCATTGGTATTACCATACAAACCCACACACGCAGTGTGTAATATAATTCGCCAAGCTTTCTGTTTCTTTGCATGTTATCTGGTATCGTACAACTTGAAGAAACAGGGGAATGTTTTGAGTTATAGTGAGAAGTTTGTGGGCCATTATACTACCCCAGAATGTGTCTCTGTATTACACCCAGTGTGTTTATGTTCATGCCTTGCTTTCCGGGATGACAACATCTGTGTAGAGTCACAGGCTTTACATTTCCAGTGCTGAAAACACGTATGTTAATCCTGCCATATATTTCTGAATGTGGGATGATACTCCGTTGCTCTTCTGACTATTTACCTGAAATTATTAAAAATGAAAGCACTCTTATAGTTGAGAGTAATGTGATTACTATAAGCTGCTACACCCTGCGACCCTGAATTTCATGTCACAGCCTCTATTTGCATATTACTGGAGTCTTGGCAAACTAAGCAGATTCGTAGGGTGAGGGTTCAAATCTTAGTTGTAGCATGCACATCTTTATTTTTTCTAAACAGTCATATCAACAACCCTTGCTTGGATGATACCTTTGTAATCCACCACTTTCACTGTCAAAGGTCAGGAAATTGCCAGGGACAAATTGACTCCTGGGGTTGTACCCCCAACATTGTAGAGTGTCTAGGACACAGTGGATTTCCTATTATCCCTCAGTAGTGAAAGCGTGAAAACCTTCATACCTTGTGATGGATTGGATATGGGACTTGGGCTACTGATGACTGAGTGTCAGTAGGCGGATGTGTGTGGTGAATAGTGACATGTCATTCCTGTAGAATGTTCTGTCTGTCTCTTTCGCTCTATCTCTAACATCCCTCCTCTATGTAGAATTTAAGCAGAGCTTGCTATATTACCAAAGATATACAACCCCAGGTAATACAAATGATACCGCACTTCATGATATTATGTATTAAGTTTCTGTTCTGACAAATGCAGGTATTATGCATCTATGCATCATGTTACTCTTCTGGTGAACGTTGTTATACATAGCCATGACTTGTATAGCTATGTTTTGCCTGTACTACTTACACTCTTGTGAGATTGTCTAACAAATTTTGTATATTTCTTTTCTATGATATTGTTCAATAAGATTGTCCAACAAATTTTGTATATTTCTTTTCTAAAATGTTGTACATTGATGGTTTAACATAATATATGCAGCTTTTCTGCCCGGGCCTCTGCTAAAAATGGGTAACCTTGCACAGTGGGACTTTCCCAGTAAACAAATGTAAAATAAATAAATAGATAAATGTTGATTACCACCTGTACAAAGTTTACTCAGACATATACAATTGTAGTTATGCCAACCAAGGACATCAGCACTACAACAGAGACAGCTCAAGGTATAACTGCATGAGCATCTGTAGGAGATACCCCAGGTGACTAGTGGCATGTTCCACGTTGGCATGACAGTGATTTGCATCTCTGCAAAGCTTACTTGGACAAACATGTCTGCATTTATCTACCAGCTACCTCAAGGCTGCAATTGAGATAACTCACTGCTACTGTTGGCATGTAGCAGTCTTTCTTCCACATGACAGTTGAGGTTACAAATACGATCAACATTGTCACAGGTATGCTGTCTGTATGCATTCACAGGTTCCAGAGGAAGAAAATCCAGCAGAAGAGCTCAGCACGTGCCTGATGTCAGTGGGTCTCTGGATGCTGTCAATGATGGCACCATGCACATGGCAGAATCTGAGGACATCATCAATAACATTAATAATGGAAGGCACACTCCCATTACCCATAGTTGTGGGGGTTATGGAGGCCCAGGATGAAACTCTGTCATCACCGTGTTTAGACTACATCATCCTGTCCATGTCAGCCCTACACTGATGTGCTCTTAGCATCACCACAGATGGCATCAAAGGTCTCAACTGCCTCCAGGATGCACGTACACACACACACACACACACACACACACACACACACACACACACACACACACACACACACACACACACACCATTGGAGAGAGGCATGTGGGTGGCCATCCCTGCCTTGACTCTGGAATGAATGTTACCCTTAGCATCATTCAATGGATGTGCAGGCCTGTGATCCATACACCGATGGCCACTAATCAGATCATATTAGGCTTGCTTAGTGCACTGCAAGGGCTGTGTGAAGTTCTGCAACCAGTGCAGGGACTGCACCACATTCTGCAAGTACATGCAAAGTGATGCGGTTTATAGGGACCTGGAGCAGACATACCTGCTGAAGGCAGTGGCATCTGCCTAAGCATTTATACCATGGTCATCCCAGGAGGTGATTGCCCACTGCAGGCTTGTACAACTGACTAATGCAGAGGGTACACTCCATTCCAGACATGGCTACACTGTCCATTCTGCTCATGATTTCCTTGTTCCCTATGGATGATCTCCTGGATGTGGCCACTGTTCTCATTCCATTGTGGTTTTCACCTCATAGCCGTGGAAATTCACATGAATATGGCCAACACACACTGGTTCCATCATGGGCACACTCCACTAGGTCCCACAGTTCAATACCAGCTCACTTTTTTCCCATAGCCTTACCACAGGTAACACCTACCTGTACCTGATCATGGCATTGTGGACACCATCATTCTGCTGGAACACCATGGCAAGGACCATAGTGAAACTCATGCTATGTCAACTCCTGGTCTTGACACTGCTGGGCCATGTAGTACACCCAGCCAGCATTCAACCCATGGAAGCTCCACCCCATCAATAGAGGAAGTAATCCTGTGACACCTCACAACCTCTTAGTTACCACTGACACCATCCATGATCCCTCCACCTATGCTAGCTTTGCTGCCCCCTGCCATGGTGCCTCTTCATCTGTGAAAATTATGATGACCATGTCCTGCCCAACCCTCTGGCTTATGTGGGTGTGGTGATAATCTCTGATACACATAGTGGCCAGCCACTGCATTGTGATGAATAGCTGACATGAATTAATTCATTCATGAGTTTTATTCCAGTTTTGTGTTGTCACAGCCCCTACAGTAGACCAGACAGAACCTCTTTGCTAGTGCCACAGTATATTACACCCACCTTTGTCATGAGAGCCTTCTGCAGCCAAATCCTCTGAGTCGTCACCTTGCTGCCCCTTCACTGCTGCTACAAGTATGTCAGATAGGTACAACCTCACCTTACTGTAACAGTTCAAACACACGTTTCATAATGTTATGTATTTGTGATAGTGCAGTGTTGTGCACCATCTCCACCATTGTCTGGGGTCAGGAGATGGAGGTTATCAGCCATGGCTCCAAGGTCTATCCAGCGTCACTTGCAACATAAAGAGTGGTCATCATTATGAATGGTTTGATACTTACATTCATGAGACCAGATGATCTTGTGGAAGGTCACTCTGCATGAAATGCTGGTATATGTTGCATGTGTTCCAAATGTGGGAATTATAAGAACTGGCTGGATGGCACACAGACACGTTGTGTATTAAACCCTGAGCACTGCAGGCAATGGAGTGGTCACCCTTCCAGTTCATGTACTGTATGCCATGTGGAGCAGGCAAGGACTGTTGTGTACAACATAGGATCATAGGGAGTTACTAGGCTAATGGCCCTAGGGCTCTTATGAGCCTAGCCAGGTTCTTAACCTTATTTCCATGATCAGCACCTATTGCCCCTGTCCAAGAGGGGCACAGGTGGAACCCCTGGGGTGAGTTTACAGTCACTCATCCAATTGTCTAGACTGTGTTTGAAGAGGGGCAATGAGGTTCTCTGTTTGACATAAAGTAGAAGTCTGTTCCAAAGGTGTGGTAACCTCTGGGAGACAGATCTGTCCCTCCAGCAGGTTTTATTAATGTCACATACCAGGTTAAGGTCTTTAGAACGAGTAACCCATGTACCATTTGACTTTCGGATTTGAAGCATTTCCGGTAATGCAGGGTCAGGGATTACCTTATACGTAAAGGAGAGCTCACCTCTGTGTAGTCTGTATGAAACAGAATAAAGTGACAGAGATTCCAGACGATCCCCATAGGCTAGATGGTGAAGACTTTGAATTTTCATTGTGAGGAACCTTTGTGGTTCCTCTAATTGCTGCAGGTGCTTAGAATGGTACATACAAAAAAGGGCATTGTACTCAATTATTGGCCTGATGAGGGAAGAATACAGGGAGGTAATGACAATGTCCTTATGAGTTGAACAATACAGAATGCCCTTCTTACCACTGTGGAGACATGGTGATCAATGGTAAGGTTGCTGTCAAACTGTGTGCCAAGGTTTCTCACCAGAGTGCATACTTAAGGTGTTGCTATTGATGTGTTAGTTAGCAGGAACATTGCTTTTACCAAAAGGAATGATAATACATTTTTTTGCATTGAGTTTGACTTTGGCACCAATCATTTGTTTGTGTAAGACCTTCTTGTAGGATGTTGACATCATTTGGAGATTCTATGACTGCTCACAGTTCTCAGTCATCAGCAAACTTTGTCAGCCACAGACCTTTAGTTTTTGCTTGTACTTCGGAGAAATAGATTCCAAACAGTAGAAGTCCCAGGACTGATCCCTGTGGAACACCACTGGTTACAGGTCTGCTGTTAGAGGTGGATTCCCCTATTTTGACTATATGAGTTCTATTAGTGAGCCAGTTAGTGACCCAACTAATGATATAAGGGTTGATGCCTAGTTGGGTGAGTTTGTCAATGATGCCTGAGAGGGGGATAGTGTCAAATGCCTTGGCTAAGTCCAGGTAGGCTGTATGCATACATTTACCCTTGTCCAGGGCCTTGGTGACTGTCTCAAAGAAGTCCACCAGGTTTAACAGGCACGATCTCTGTTTGACAAATCCAACCTGAGTAGGGTCTAGTGTTTGGAGATTACCTATATCTTTGTTGATAAGGTCCATGATGATTTGCTCCATGGCCTTGCAGATAAGGCTAGGCAGACTAATAGTATATCTTTCCCGGGGTCAGTGGAAGCATTTTGTGCAAAGGAATAACGTGGCTGTTTTCCATTCAGCTGGTATGAAGCCAGTGCTTAGACTATTATTGAAAAGAGTACCTAATGGTGTTGCTAATTCATGTTGGAGCCCATGTAGGATGCAGCCTGGGATGTTATCAGGTCCCATAGGTGCTGTGTTTTTGGCCTTAGGGCATTTACAATCTGTTCTTTACAGATAAAAGGTAGGGGACAGGTGGTAGGGATGTTATCAGGCATGTGTGGAGTGAAGTTTTCATAGAACCTGTCAGCCAACAGGTTAGCTATGTCCACAAGCTCAGTATATGTGGTATCATTAACTACCAGTTCTGCACAAATCTTTTTGCATTAGCATGAATTTTCTGAAGGGTATGAAGTCTGAAACTCAAATGTCTTTCATTTTTTTACTTCAATCCTCAATGATTTACCAATGATTTGCTAGAAAACCACAGTTTTATGAGAAACAGACCAAAAATATAAAAGAAAAATCTGGACATTTTGCTAAAATCTGGACAGTTGATAGGTATGGTGTGGAGTTATAGGGATTCAAACATTTCAGGCACTGCTACTATTAAACAGCCTGGTAAACAATTTTAGAACTTCTGCCACTTTTGATTTCTGCCCACCGCTGCACATTTATTACTAACCCCCACTCAAAATTGTGCTGCTCTGTGTGAGTAATTTTATACATTTTTTCTTTCACAAGTTCAGTTGTTTCTGATCTGTCTGTGTTGTGTGACTGATAACAAAAGCTACTCACTTTCTCTCAAGCTCATTTCAGTTCTGAAGGCTCATTTGTTTTGGTCAGATGTTTTAATATTTCTTAATAGTTATAATGACATTTGCAAAACATAAACACACACATATGGGGAAATATAATGAATGCTGATATAAGCATGCCATGTATATTCCCAATAGGAAAGTTTTTAAGGAAAAGTCTTTTTTATCTGAAAGTGAAAAATCAACTCTTGTAGCAAGCATTAAGTAATGTGCATGTCGATAAAATGGGTTAATATAATTGCTTAAAATGAATATGTGTTTCCCCAGGCTGCTGTACAAACATAAATGCAATCTTAGTATGGAATAAACTGAAAGTAATTGCCAACACCAGTCTGTTTTTTTTTTCTCAAAGCAAAATAGTGCAGATCGTTTAATAAAAGGAAAGTCCCTATCATTCATTTTGCTATCTGCCAGTTTCACTTTCTTTCTTAAGTGAAGACAGCAAAATCCTAGCTATCCTGAAAGCATTACTGGAGAAAACCAATCCTGTCTTTGCTAGTCAGCGTAAGAAGAGACTCTGCTATTTATGTTGGCAGAGTGAAGCATTTTATCAGAAACAGCTCTAAGCTCTGAAATGCAAAAGGCATTTTCTTTAAACTCCCCCACCCCCCTCCCCCATGAGTAAGTCAATGTGCTTTTGTATTTGGTTCTTTGGGTTTTTCTTCCCTATGCCTTGGATATTTTTTTCCTTCAACAATAGATTGCATTCTTTCTTTTAGGCAGCATGCATCTGATGACCCTGGCTTGAGCACTCTGTGCTCAGAGAATGAAAGATTTTGTCACAGAGCAGGCAGGAAAAAAAGAAACAAAATAAAAGCAGCTTTTTAGCCTTTTTTTCTGAACAAAACAAGTTATCAGTGTAAACATTACCCGTGTTTTTTCACATCAAAAAGTTATATTTATTACATAAAAAATGCATTGAACTGTTACCTTCCAGCATTCCTTTTATACACTGTGAAATTTGGTTTTGTTTTTCTCAGAGTTTTAAAAAGAAAATTATGAATCCCTTTGCAACAATGTGAGATTATAAAAATATCAGTAAAAGAAAGTGATACATTCAGATGACTTGCATTTTTCTCATTAAACAGTGGTATTAGTTTTGTGTCTGTGTCAACAGTGTATGTATTGTGTATGAGGAAGCTGGAAAGACGATTAGGAAGTGCTTGAGTTATATTTTAGCATCTTGATGTCATGGTGGGAGCTGCATTTCATTATGTCTGTCTTAGAAGTTATCATAGCAGGTGAGTGTGGTCACAGTGGGCTTGCAGAACACACAAGATATGAGGTCAGCTGCATGACTTTTCAACTTCCACAGTTTTTGGACAGTAGTTAGATTTGTCTGTGGAAAACACCATAGCAGCTATCAAAGTGGGTACTTACAACATACACAGAAGAGGTCAACAAGGGGTGTATGAGAGACACAGGGGAATTCTGGTGGCAGCAACTCCATTATTAGAAATTCAGAGAAAAGGGGGGGGGGGTGAATGTAAGGTGCCTTTTTTAGTGTTGGATAGGAATGCAGTAATTGCTGTGTGGATTGTGGACAGAAGGCATTGCATATTCATACATACAGGAACAAATATAAGTTGCTGTGAGCCTGGAGGCTAGTGGATGGTGCAATGCAGGATCAAAGTAGTTAGGGCGAAGCCTAATGTAGTAAACAGGAACAGTAGCTTTCTCAGACATAAGTGCTATATTTTTATGGAATTCATGAGATTACGATTCTCTATATCATGAAATTTGATAAATAATTAAACTCTAGCAAGGAATAGAAGGATATGGCTTTAGTTACCTACTTAGTACTTACTGGTACCTTAGCATAACTAAGTGATAATATTATTTTAAAAGCATTGTACATTAGTTCGAAAGACATGCGTTGAATGGGCGTGCCTTCGTTGAATGTTGGGCATCGGGCTGGCAACTTGACACCATAAAATCCACCTGCCAATCATTAGCGGACCGGAGTTCTGCTGTGGCGACCTCTAACCGGGAAAAGCCGAAAGACAAACAACAACATTAGAGATAAAAAATTTAGAAGAATACATGCCTAGAGAGATAATTTCAAATGCTTGTGTCTGTGTGCATGTACGGTTGTGCACCTGTGTGTGTTTATTTTGGCGTAGTGGCAGCAAATGTAACAACTAACACATGCAGTACTACTCCTTACATCTGTAACAGCAGTAGATAGAAAATAAGCTTACAGGGACAGAGGCATGAGAAGGGACACAGGGAGATGGTTAAATGATATTGCCCTGTACCAAGAATCTATAGAACGAATCAGGCACGCTGTAGTAAGTGAAACTTTAGGGGAAGTGTGCCTCTGTCTCAGAATCTTGGGCACAGAAGATGGAGGACGGGGCATGTAAGTAGGAAATTGCTGATTAAGTGCAGGAAGTACATGGTTAAACAAAGAAGGTAGGGGTTGCACTAAAAATATCAGGAAAGGCAGTAAGTTACTGGTGGTAAAATAAGGGAAGATTGTGGGGAGGGGGGTGGGCTAAGAGTTCTGAAGTCTGTGGAGGAGGAAACAGTGCAGTGGATGATAGGTGATGGGGGGCAGGTACAAGCCACTGGGTACAGTTATCCCTTATGCGAAGCTGAGGAACTTGAGGAGGAGAAAAGATGGTCTTAGTTATGGAAGCTTTATTATTTCCTCAGCTCATTGGGAGTGCTGTTTTTTAAGAGTTGAAAGTAACAATGACATTTTGTATGTGTATTGTAGAATGGAGCACAGGTAAGGAAAGTGGTTATGCAAGAAGTGAAATTCTTCAACAGCAGGGTAAAAAGGGTGGGGATCCCGGATTTAGTGTGCTTGTTCTTTTACTTCTTGCATTTCGATTAGCTTAATTAGCTAGCACTAACAGGCTTTTGTAGCATTTATTTTAGCACACTTAGGTGCTATCAGCACTAGCTGTTCCTATGCAGTAACAGCACCAGTACTTATTAGTTATGACCACCCCTCCTGGTATGATTGTAGGGCAATTTCCTGTGTTTTCTCCTGCTAACCTGGTGCACTTGGGCATTCTGAGACAGTGTGGCAACTGTCTAATGTACACAGACAACCCTCTCCTCTTACCTCCCAACACTCATACATGTGAGAGATGCACTTATATCACAAAACTGGAAGCAGTGCATGCTCCAACCAAGACTGGACTAGCTGGTCAAGAGGAGAAAGTAAACACCTGCAACTCACTACATAGAACACACAACCCTCCAAAACACCAACCATCACAACTCACACATGGAAACACAAATCATACACCCACCTTCGTGGAGGCTCTCAATAAAAATTTACCCAAACAACAGAGACCCCCAAGACAGAAACACACTTGACCACCACAACACCAACCCCAGAACACATAGCTCACCACCACAGTGTGCCTCTCAACCTAAACCCTTAAGGCAAAACACTTTGCCCAATGTACTAATCATAGGAGACTCAATTGTGAGGCACACTGATGTCCCACTCACTAGAATGAACAAGGAGAAGGTGACAGCCAGTTATCTATCAGGTGCCAGGATCCACCACATAACACATGCACTTAGGTTACTCCACAAGTACAAATATGACTCAGTCATTGTCCATGTGGGTGTGAATGACCTGAGATGTACCTCCCTGGACTACATGAAAAGATATGTGATGGAACTCTTGGATTATGTGGCCCAGGCAGGTATGACCCTAGCCCTGAGCAGTATTCTACCGTCACCCAGAATGATACCACAGTATGAGCAGAAAATGATTGACTTCAACAACTGGCTAAGTTTCTAGTGTCATTCTAAGGGGATCCAGTATCTGTCTGCCTGGGATGACACGATCGACAGACCTCAATGCTTTGCCAGAGATGACTTGCATCTGTCACCCCTAGGATTCCGGGTACTGGCTAAGGCTCTTGCCACTCCTATAGTGCCTTTTTTAGGCAGTGTTCCAAAGACCAAAATTCCACTGTAACAGCTACAAACAAATGCAATCTGAGGGTCATGCTGCTCAGTGCTAGAAGTATAAATCTCAAGATGCAATCACTCGCTCGAAGTTCTCCTCAAAATGGTGAATGTCGACATCTGTGCTGTAACAGAGACCTGGTTTAAAAAAGCAGAAAGCACCCCTGTGCTCCCAGGCTTCAACTCATTCCATACCTTTCAGACCCAGTAATGGTAGGAAGCTCCAAAGGCGGTGGTGTCTCCATATTCTTAAAGGATACGCACACTTCTAGACTGGTAGCCTAGCATAATACATCTGAGATGCTTCAGGTTCAACTAACACTGGGTAAGACGGCGATACAAGTCATAGCCTGCTACAGAACCCCAAACATGTCCCTAGACTCTCACTCCAAGTTCCTAAGCATCCTGGAATCTATCAAGATCCACCCAATACTCTCATACTGGGTGACTTCAACTACCCTTCCATCAACTGGGAAAACTATTCAAGTACCAATGTACAGGCCCAATGATTTCTGGAATTTAGCAGTTCCAATGCCCTGGACCAGCTCATTCTGACCCCCACTAGAGGAAGCAACATCCTCGACCTGGCTATCACCAACATGGGAGACCATTGCTCCACACCTATAGTCAATTCCTCCCTGGTTAAATCTGACCACAAACTGATCACCATGGAAATCTCCATCTCACCTACAACCCCCGCTAAGGTGACCACCCTGAAAAACTTCTCTAAAGCTGACTTTGGGCTCCTAAAAACAGAGGTGGTTAACTTCCAAGCCAATGGAAAACAGCCGCATGACTGCCAAATCATACACCAATGCACTGTATGAGCACGTACACAAATGCATGGACCTTGCCATACCAAATAGAACTAAGACACTCTTCTCCAAAAAAAAGGAAGCCAATCTGGTGGTCCTCAGCCATCAAAAAATTTACAACAGAAGGAAGAAACTGTTGACGAAAAAATGAAGTCACAAGACTGGAAAACCTCCCTTATCAGTCTCAACAAAAACCTGAGATCCCTTATCAAATCCTCTAAAGCCAGCTATGAAGGCAGAAATGCAGCTGACATCAAAAACAACCACAAAGCCTACTTTGTGAATGTGTTTCTGGAAGTAGAGATGACTATCCACATGTGTCCATAGATCCCTTATTATCACCTCCATATTTAGGGTGTTGGCACATATGTGGTATTTGTATGACTGTAGCTCGAGGCCATAATTTTGACACCACATCTGTCTGACTGAGACCCTTTTTAAGGATGTCTCTGTTGTCCCAAACATTGATTATGACAACTTTTTTGCAGTCATCCACAAACTTTGCTAAACATAGCCCTCATGTGTTTGACTGTATTTCTGAAAAGTATACACCAGACAAGAGGGGTCCCAGCACTGAGCCATGGGGGACAGCAGTTGTTATCAGCTTGAACAGGAGACCACAATTCTTACCTTGTGGGATCTATCTGTGCCCCAGTTGGCAATCCATCAGATGACATACATATTTATGCACAGGTTGTTGATTTTGTGGATACGACATGTGTCTGGGATGTTGGAAAAGGGCTTTTCAAGGTCTATATGGGACATGTGTAGCACATTTCATTGATGTATGTCCTGGGTGACTGCCTTGAAAACAGTCTAGCAGGTTTGGGAACCATGATCTGCCTCTGACCAAACCAAAATGGGTAGGGTTGGGTGTTTCTAGGCTCCCAATAGCTCTGTTTATGAGTTCCATCATGATGGACTCCATGGCCTTGCAGATCAGGCTTAGTAGGCTTATAAGACAATAGTTCCCATGGTCTGTTGTGCACCAACACTTGTGGAGTGTGCCAAACATTGCTGTAACCCATTCAACAGTTTTATATCCTGTATAGAGGGTGAGTCTCAACAGACTGTTCAGGAGCAGGGTCTGTTTGTTTTGGAGTTCACATATGACACAGCTAGGGAAACCATGTCATCCCACAGACGTCATATTTTTAGATTTGGAAAGAGCTGTTTAACCATTGTATATGTGATTTCTGGGTTTTCACAATCTCCAGGTATGATAATGGGCCCATTTGTCAGTGAGAGGGGGGTAAATATGTATGAACCTGTCTGACAAGATGTTGGCAATGTCAGTCATGTACATGTATTCATTTACAGTTTGCACTGACTCAGAACATATATGAGTTTACATTGATATTTATGACATAGCGAAATAAAGTTTCATGGTTCTCTATGGACTCTTTGACAATATTTTTGCCAGAACATGGATTGGATAATGTTAGGAGTGCTCATTGTTTATTGATGATACTGATCAGAGATTTATTGATCTTCTTTGAATTTTCACTTTCTTTGAACAACGTAAGTACTTGTAGTACATAGTTTGAGTATGACAGGAGTCCAATATACTATATGGGTCTGTTTTCATATAACTGTGTGCGCAAGGCAGGATTGGTGAATAGTGACAAGTTTCTGGGGTAAGAACTGCAACTGCCAGATATGTGTGGCCCACTCCTGTACTCAGACATGGCCTAAGTGTGTGAGCATGCCCAGTATGACCTTTCAGTATGTTGTTGACTGACATTTGCTTTGTTTATTTAAGTGTGTGAGCATGCCCAGTATAACCTTTCAGTATGTTGCTGACTGAAATTTGCTAAATTTGTTAGTGTGTGAGCATGCCCAGTATGGACATATATACTATATGTGTGTGAAAAATCAAGTTGGTTTTTACTTCAGGGCTTACCTTTGTGTTGTACATCAACAGGAAGCACACTGTGCCTGCAGGGCTTCCATGAGTCACTTTGCATAGACTTATCAACATTTCTACATACAGGGGGAACAGCTATTAGTTGTATATTTCTACCTGGAGAGCACACCTGATTGTTACTGTGGGTGTACATAGGATGAGGGGTTCACCTGACACTTATACACATTTGCTAGGCCTGCACTGCTATGTCAGGTACTCCATTTCAGTCTGTACTGTTGCCTATCGTACTGGCTTGAGGCATACTACTGTACTACAGATCTTAGCTTCCAATTTTACGTATATTAGTTTGTGACTTCATAGCCTACCCAACCCACATCACACTGCCTGGCCTGCTGTTATCTGTCTGCATAGGCCTGGGGGGAAGTTACTCATATGCCTCTTCAGAGGGCATGATGCAGTATTTTGTTTGTGTTTGTGTTAGTCTACAATTGTCCTGCTGTGTCTATGCCAGTGAAATGCTGTCATGGCTTAGTGGTTCAGTACTGTGACTATAGTGCACAGTATCCTGAGTTTGAGCCCTGTCACTGCTTTTTATTTTCCTGCTGGGCAGACCAGACTGCTTAAGGAACAGTAAAGCAGATGTGAGCGTGTTTACCTGACTTTGCTCAACTTTGCACAACCTTGCCCGACTTCACCCAACATTGCCCAACATTGCTCAACGTTGCCCGACGTTGCGCTAGTTAGCGCGGTGCGCAGCTCCACGCAATTGTGTTTAAATATGCTAAATAGTGGTAAAATGTACTTAACAGTGCTTTATATTGCTTAAAATAGGGCACTCATGCCTCAGGTGGTGCTGCAGGGCTGCCTATGTCAGATGCACATAGTACACTCCCTATACATGTTTGAAAACAGGTAGTGTCAAGTTAGGCACCATTTTATTGTATGTGCGAGTCAGAGAGAGTTGTCATTTCCAGGGTTCCTACTGAGTCAGTGTATGTGCTATGCATTGCCTCTTTGCCAAGGCCAAGGCATACTGGGCACGCCTCCTTCTGCCTACTGGGGCAGGCTCAGGTTGTTCCTCCTCCGAGTCACTCTGTGCCTGTGCAGGCCTTGGCAATGGTGGGGGCTGTTTGGCCCTGCCCCATGCTGTTCCTGCTGCAGATGCTTTCGCAAGATCATATTGTGTAGCATGGCATATACCATGACAATTTGGGTATGTGTAGTTGGTGAGTACTGCAAGGCTCCACCAGATGTGTCCAGGCACCGGAACCGTGACTTGAGCATCCCAAACACATGCTCAATAATGTTTCTTGTTTGTGCGTGTGCCTCATTATGGAGTTCTTGTTCGGGTGTGTGTGCATTTCTGATGGGTGTCATCAGCCACGGCTCCAGTGCGTATCCAGCATCCCCCACTAGGTGACCGTCAGGGATGTCCCCATTGGCAAATCTCTGGTACAGCTGTGACAGATGCCAGATGTGGGAATCATGATAGCTTCCAGGGTAGCCAGCACACACATTCATTATTATGCCCTGGGCATTGCACACGACCTGGCAGTTGATGAAGGGGAAGCCCTTGCGGTTGATGTAGACCCTACCCCGCTCACTGGGTGGTGCTTTGATGTGCATGTGCGTGCAGTCTATTGCACCCACTACCTCAGGGTATTCTGCTATTTGGTGGAAAAGATGCATATTGCTGGCCAATGCCTCACGGGAATTGGGGAAATATACGTGGTCACCGACATGTGCTGACATGGCATCCAGGAACTGGTGCAGTACCCTGGATGCTGATGCCTGTGAAACCCCCATCATATCACCAGTTGGTCTCTGGAAGGTACCTGTAGCTAGTATTTGTAGGCCAACTCATACATTGGTATCCACTGGGATGGGTTCCCCTCTGTTGGTTCTGTGTGTGAGGCATGGCCGGCACAGCTCAACAATTTGCTGCAGGAGGTCTCTGTCCACTCTATAGCGCTCCACTGTCTCCAGCTCATGTAGCCCCTGGTAGGTTACCCTGGGTCTGTACACTCTTCTCCATCTCCTCACTGTGGGTTGCTCAGCAACATTCACAACATCACCACCCTCAGCATCTTGCACATGTTGGTTTATGATAGCAATAGCAGCCCCTAACATTTTGTCTGACTTAAGCTTTTTAAGTTTACACTCTTTGTATACTGCAATGTTGCAGAGTTCTTGTGAAAAAACAGGGTAGACTGCTGTTTGCAGAGTTTAAAGTGCTGGGCTGGGCTGGGCTAGTCTACTGCCTTTGTAATTGGCTGATTCTGATATATTTCACCTGGCAGCTCTGCTAGTTCTCCTTGGTTAACTTCCTACTACTTCTTTTCCTTCCTTTTCCCTTTCTGGTTCTGCCCAGGGCAGCACCGCACAAACAAGCGCAAGCACGCGCACACGCTGTGTGCCCGTTTGCAAGAAATTTCAGATATATCCACGGCGTATGCCTTTGGTTTCTTGTTTTCAGCTAGAACAACTGTAGACACGCCTCTTGCAATCCTGAGCAACACAGGGCAAACACAAGCCACTGTGTTCCAATAAGCTTACAGTCTTTCAGACATACCCCCTCATGATATCACCTATCTTCTACTCTACTACTCCCCTACTCCTACACTTACACTCTAGGGACATGGCTCACATGCCAGGGAAAATTGGGACTCACTATCCTTATCCTCATTTGCTTAGGATTGCCTACTAATGCTTGGTTACATCTCTCACACTGAGCTTCCCCCCTTTAGCAACCACTACTCAGTGGCCATGTTGTTTTCAGCCTGCCATTCACCTGCATGGCAGAACAAGCTTTTTAGTGAAAATGCCCATTTTTGGCTATTTTTCAATTTTTTTCATTTTATTTAAAGTGCCGCACGTTTGCACGGCGCTGCGCTACGCTTAAACATCGGTGATCGTGGAAAAAATGGATTTTAAGGATTTACAACATTTGCAAATGCCAATGGCCTTATAGTTGGCCATTGGCATGCTTCCTCAACTAGATGCATCCTTTATTTGGAGCTGTCATAGCTCCGTTTAGCTATTTGCAGAACGGTACTCCATTGCCAACAGAGTACATTTCTGCAAATAACACTACTCTTACACAGACAGGTTAGTGTTTCCTGGATCGCATATTTACCTCATTTGCATAGCTTTCTGCAGCAAGTGAGGTAATTTGCATACCATAACACTGTCCGTGCAAGAGTAGCTTTAGAAGCTCTCATGCACGCCCCTGCCGACTATTGCTGGATCACTCGGCAGACAGTCTTACACTACTCTTAGACTCCATGCAAGCCTTCGTAAATCCGGCCCCAAGTTTATGTTCTCCAGTTTGATCACTATATCATGCAAACCTTTACTTGCACAGAAGCAATTAAACACTCGGAATTCGGAAACAACCCCCTTGCCTCCTACGATGGGTGAGCCAATGTAAGCCCTCAGTCCCACCTGCTGTATGGCCCTCTATGGTCAAAGCTGTTCTATGATCTCATGCCATCTGGGTCATAGCCAGGGCTTTATCCATCTATGTCACAGAGCTGAACAGACAGTAAAACCATTATGAGCAGTGGACAGCCAAGCCTTGACAGTTTCTAAACAAAATAAAATGAAACAAAAGCTGTAATATTTTAAAACCCATTTGCCTACCTGGAACTATGGGTGTCTTATTATTGTTTAAAATTTGAAATTCATCTAAACATGCCTGTCTAGTTTTTAAAGTTGCTTTTAAGATCTTACAATATACACTTACCATCATTTGACAAAAGTGACAAGCCTAAATGTGGGCACTTAGTTTTTTTTTTTATTTTTCACATTTTCAACAGCTGCATCAGTTTTCACATTGGTCCTTTCCCTCTATCAAACCATCAAAACAATAGACAAAATAATGCATTTAATAAATACTGGGGTGACCAGTGGAGAAGGGGAAGTAAACATGCCACTTTAAACTACTCAGGTCTCATATGGAATACTGGATACTATTTGGACTCCAATGTTTGTTTGTTTGTGTCTTTCGGCTTTTCCCGGTTAGGGGTCGCCACAGCGGAACTCCTGTCCGCTAATGATTGGCAGTAGAGTTTTACGTGCTGGCTTGCTGGGCCTGCACAACCTTCAATGAAGGAACGCCCGTTCATGAATGTCGCCACACAGAAGACGCTCTAACTGAGGATCGAACGGGCAACGTCTAACTGTGAGGTGATATGTTCCTAAAATAGGTGGGGTTTTGCCATGATATTAGCAGACACTTATCACAACTGTACAAAAAGACCAGAGAAAGGCACAGTATTTTATATTTTATATACTCATAGTGAGCATTTAATAAAGCTAAGAGGCAGTGTTTAATGTGCTGCCTGTCAACGGGATGCAGAAACAACTTTAAGTATTTTCAAAAAACACACTTAGGGGTACAGCCAATATAAGATTATTCCATAGAAAATGGAATGTCCACAGTGTACCTAAGAAATGGAGAAAGGAAGCATAATAATTAAACCACAGTATCGTCCATGTTTTGGGCAGCCAGAAGCACATTTTATTTGTTTATTTATTTATTGACATTTGTTTATTGGGGAAGTCTGACTGGGTGACCTGTGGAAAAAAGCTCCAAAGTATTGCAAAGCATTTTAAGAAGAATAATTTTACAGTATTTATAAATAATACAAAAAATAATAAATACAGTTTAAATAACTCTACCAAATTAGACATAATATGAAAACATTGGTTAAGAATAGATACAAGTTATAAGGCAATGATTTAATGGAGGAATTTCAGCCAGTTTAATAGAGAAGTTAAAGGTAAGTTACTACAATACAAACATGAATTGCATTACAAAGTAAGAGAAAAGCAAATTTATGGTATATTTAGAGAGAAATCCAGGGAAGAGAAATGGATAGAAGTAAGGAAGTGAGTAAAGATGGGAGCTTAAGGAGATGTAAGGTATGAATAGGTATTTGTTCACATTTAATGAAATTGTTTATCCTGGTGTTGAGCAGGATGAGAGCCAGATTTTGGCTAGAAGTCTTTCAAAGTGGTTTTGAAGGATGGTAGGGAGGGTATTGATGAACAGACTCAAGTCCATTTATTTTTATGTACTTTATTCCAATTTTCACCAAAGAAGGAGGGCGGAGATCATTAATGAGAGAAACAGAAGAGGACACTAGGAACCAGAAAAAAATGGCCATATCCAAGCTAGTGGACGCAATACAATGACTCACTCATATGTTCATTGCCTACGTGGACAAAATCCTGCCAGATAAATAGAAATAAATAAAATGAAGGGGACTTCGTATTGCTAGATGCTTATGGCCACGCTATATGTCATATAAATCAAGAGTATGCACATTTATTTTAGCATCATATATAGCATATCATCAGGGTGGTCATGGTGGTACAGTGGTTAGTATTGCCACCTCACAGCAAGAGGTTCTCCGGTTCGATCCTCACCTAGGGTGCTTTCTGTGTGGAGTCTGCATGTCCTCCCTGTGGTCATGTGGGTTTCCTCTGGGTGCTCCAGTTTCCTCCCACATTCCAACGACATGCTGTAGGTGGATTGGATACTCTAAATGGGCCCTGTGTGTGCCTCCTGTGGAAGGTTGGGTGCTGGGCTGGCAACTTGACACTGTAAAACTCCACTGCCAATCATGAACAGACAGGTGATCCACTGTGGTGACCCCTAACCAGAAAAAGATGGAAGAAGATATAGCACATCATCAACCTTCAGGGCAAAAATATATTGTTCATGTCTGAAAGAAAATGCAAACAGCATGAATGTTTGCAACATCTTTAGTTACTTGTGATCTTAATCTCACTGAATAAAGAACAGTTGTGTGGGTGGGGGGATTGGCAGTTGTTTGGGTGGGGGGGTAGTTACCTGTGTAAGAGCTTAGTATTCTAATATTAAATCTCTGATTATAGCCTTGCCTTAGTATAGAGTAAAACCGTACCTTTCAATTTTGTCATATGTATATACCTGTTTAATAGCATTATTCCTATCCTGTGAGATGTTTTGCTAATAATGGCTACAATTTAATATCTGATACATAATTGCATCTCTATAAAATCAGCATATGCAATCATTTGCTGATGTGCAGTCTCTAGAGAGTCCATTGGTTTGAAAGAAATTTGTTTTGGGATACTTATCAAGCAGAATGATAATTTTAGTCAGATCCCTGGGCATAGAGGGGATAGCAACTATGACCCAAGCGACCAGAATTCGACCAGCAGCATGGATGCCTGTTGCAGCTGGCATAGACGAGAGGAATAATGAGGTATAAGTCTGCTCATTACCCTTCACAGGGAAGGGGAACGTTCTCATAATGAGGTATACGTCTGCTCATTACCCTTCACAGGGAAGGGGCGTGTTCTCATAATGAGGTATACGTCTGCTCATTACCCTTCACAGGGAAGGGGCGTGTTCTCATAATGAGGTATCGTCTGCTCATTACCCTTCACAGGAAGGGCGTTCTCATAATGAGGTATCGTCTGCTCATTACCCTTCACAGGAAGGGGAACGTTCTCATAATGAGGTATACGTCTGCTCATTACCCTTCACAGGGAAGGGGCGTGTTCTCATAATGAGGTATACGTCTGCTCATTACCCTTCACAGGGAAGGGGCGTGTTCTCATAATGAGGTATACGTCTGCTCATTACCCTTCACAGGGAAGGGGAACGTTCTCATAATGAGGTATACGTCTGCTCATTACCCTTCACAGGGAAGGGGCGTGTTCTCATAATGAGGTATACGTCTGCTCATTACCCTTCACAGGGAAGGGGAACGTTCTCATTATGAGGTATACGTCTGCTCATTACCCTTCACAGGGAAGGGGAACGTTCTCATAATGAGGTATACGTCTGCTCATTACCCTTCACAGGGAAGGGGAACATTCTCATAATGAGGTATAAGTCTGCTCATTACCCTTCACAGGGAAGGGGAACGTTCTCATAGTGAGGTATACGTCTGCTCATTACCCTTCACAGGGAAGGGGAACGTTCTCATAATGAGGTATACGTCTGCTCATTACCCTTCACAGGGAAGGGGCGTGTTCTCATAATGAGGTATAAGTCTGCTCATTACCCTTCACAGGGAAGGGGCGTGTTCTCATAATGAGGTATACGTCTGCTCATTACCCTTCACAGGGAAGGGGAACGTTCTCATAATGAGGTATACGTCTGCTCATTACCCTTTACAGGGAAGGGGCGTGTTCTCATAATGAAGTATACGTCTGCTCATTACCCTTCACAGGGAAGGGGAACGTTCTCATAATGAGGTATACGTCTGCTCATTACCCTTCACAGGGAAGGGGCGTGTTCTCATAATGAGGTATATGTCTGCTCATTACCCTTCACAGGGAAGGGGCGTGTTCTCATAATGAGGTATACGTCTGCTCATTACCCTTCACAGGGAAGGGGAACGTTCTCATAATGAGGTATACGTCTGCTCATTACCCTTCACAGGGAAGGGGAATGTTCTCAGTGAAGACTCTATGGTAGAACTCCTGACGGAGTCTGGAGATCACTTTCAGATGCCTGTCTTTTGGAGGAGCAGATGAAATTGATCATGCCATGCAGAGACACGACTATGTATCACAAATATCAATGAGCATGCGCAGCAAAGGTAGGGCGTTAAAGGGAAGGCCCAAACCTCCTTGTGGATGAAGCTGCTGCATTTGGTCCTCTTGATCCCAATGCTGAGAACAGGGCCAGAAGGAGGAAAAACGTAAAGCTATTTTATTTTAATATTTTTAATACTATGTTATGGATTTGTATGTTCAGGACTGGATCACCCAGGAGACACCGATAACCATGATATAGATAATTCTTGAAACAAGGGATTGCCAGTGCTGACTAATTCCATTAAAGTATTTGCTGTTTTTTTTTTTTTTTTGCATTTTGCTCTATAAGCCATTTTATTCTGCATATCATTCAAGATAACTGCAGTTGCTTTATTTGAGTATTGTTTTTATTTTCTGATTTTTGTTTTCACCCTGGATGATAGCTGAAATGGGACCATATAGATCAGTTTGTTTACCTGATTAACAAATTAATTACAAAAATATGCCTAAGATAATTAATTGCATGTTTACAGTTTCTTCCTAAAAATTATACATTTTAAACCACACGAAAATCCATCTAATATCCTCCTACGTGGAAGGTAGCAATCCTTAATAAAAAAACATGAGAACAGCAACAAACATGACTATTTATCTTTAGAAATAAGCAAATGTCTGCTGCCGATAATGCCAAAACCTTTGGAAAGAAATAAAACACCTAACAAGACAGTGTTCTAACTCCACCTCTCTCATCAATAATGTCCCCAATAACTCGAACATTAATCCATCAGAGGATTATAGATACTTTATTATCTCTTGCATTGAAATCTTAACTAACATATTTTAACCCTAGCCTTAACCAGCAAATGACTCAAAGTAATCCACAAGCTCAAATGTACATGCTTTCATAGTATGCAGCCATCCTCCACTTCTGAGCTGTTTCTGATAAGGAACCTAAAAGATTATTGAAGAACTTGAAAACAACCACCTTTGCCTTCACTGCATTCTATCCTAACTTCCTTAGAAAGGCAGCAGACAACATAGCCAAACCTCTGCTTTATGTTTATAATGTCTTGCATAATACATAAATTATCCCAACAGCCCTGGAATATACCATCACTATACCTCTTCCTAAGATATCCCAGCCCTGAATCCATAAAGACTATCAATCTATCTCCACTCTTTACACTCTTACAAAAACTTTTGAAAAAGTTTTTATAAACAGCTATTTAAACACTTTGGTAGCTATGGACTTCTAGTTGATGGACAGCATGGCTTCAGAAATGGTTTTAGCACAGCCGATGTTATACTCTCAGCAGATCACACTATCGCTGCAACCTAAATGATGGTTTCCTAACAGAATGTATTTTTCTAGACATGTCCCATTCCTTTTAAACTGTTGACTACAAATGTCTGCTTGCTAAGTTACAAAAATTTAACTTGGGAGAAAACGTCATTGCCTGGTTTCATAGCTACCTTGACAGCAGGACCTTTTAAATTTATTCTAGCACCCAGCTGTCCACTAGTGGAACACCAAAGATAAAGACACATGTCCTCCAAGGCTCTGTTCTAGGCTCATTACCATTTTTTTATTCATTAGTAATTTTATTGATGTCTTAACTGAACCTTTCCCTCAGTCCTGAAATCTTAACTCCAGCAATTGTTCTCTGAACTTTGGCAATAGTCTGAAGAAAATAAACTCCAGATTAACAACAACAAAAAAATAAAACAATGTTATGCTTTTTCCTCTCCTCACAGTGTCTTCATCTTCCTGTCTTTGCTGTCTCGGACAATGACAAAAGTAACCAAATACTTAGGCCTAAACCTTGATTCTACTTTAGCTCCACGACTCACACTGATTATACCAGTATTAAAGTCCTCTTGCAACTGCAGTTCTGCTATAGGATATAACATCTACTATCGCCTGCTGCCTGCAAAGCACTAGCCAAGGATGTCCTTCTCCATAAAGTAGAATACTGTCTTCATGTGCTCTCCCTATACTCTGTTTATAACACTCAAAGACTTCACATCACTGAGAATACAACTGACAGATATACCCTGCTTGCTGACACCCATGTGCACCATTGCAACCTTCTAAATGACCTAAACTAGCTAGCCATTACTGAAAGGTTCTCTTATCTTCTATGCACCTTATTATATAAAATTCTAAATGATGGCTGCTGCCCCACTGAAAAAGAAAACTTCCAATCAGAGAACAGTTCTACTTCCTAAGGAACTCCCTCAATCAGACCACAAATCAGTCACATTCACTCGAAGAGTGAAGCCAAAAACATCTTGCAATATCTCAGTATTCAGAGATAATACCAAGGGTAATCTACTGAAACTGAGTGATGGCCTGGCTAAATTTAACATCCTTTTTCAACTTGATGACCTCGGTGCTTATATGGAACCCTTTACTGTAAAATTTTATGCGCATGTGAATAGCTGCATAGATGCATCTGTCTCTCTCTAAAATAAATGTCAGTTTCAAAAGTAAACCCCCTATGGTGGAACCCAAATATAAACAAGCTTTATAATAAAAGAAAAAAATCATTGCATGTAAAAATAAATGCGACTTTCAAGATGGAAGATGGAAAAAAAAGCTCTTGCTTAACTTAACAGGGCACTCCAGACCCTGATCAAATCAACCAAAACCAGATATGAGATAAACATTGCCATCCAGGAAAAGGACAACAGCAAAGCATTCTTTAACTATCAGAAACAACCTCCAGCACTGTGCAGAGCTAACAGTAAATTATGTCACATTCTCGGATCGAGAGGACATAGACAATCTGCTAGTGGATACATTTAACTCTGACTTTACCCCCTACATTCCCCAGATCTTGTACCTACATCTACACCCCCCGAAATCTCTCATCAGCAAATCCTATAGGCACTATCCAAAGCCAAGAATGACATTTCTATGGGGCTAGATAACGTACCAAGCTGCTTACTGACCAGCATGAAACAGGACCTGTCAGACCCCCTACAGAGGCTAGTCAATGTCAGCCTCCAAACAGGTTTTGTGTCAGATGAATGGAGAACAATTTTCATTCCCTTGCACTGAGACAGGGTGTCAATAGAAATGGAAAATTATAGAGCCATAAATCTGACCAGCCTCATCTATAAGGCTATAGAAACTATACTTATGGAATTAATAAATAAGGACGTAGTTAACCTACAAACTCTCAATCCAAGCCAGTTTGGTATTGTCAAGTGCAGATCCTGCTACTTTACCTGGTTGATGTCTTCAAGAAAGTTACTGAAGCAATGGATGGGGAAAATCAATACACACTGCATATCTAGACCTCACAAAGGCATTCAACAACATCCCAAGTAATCACAGATGAACTATCCAAAATACAGTTAATTCCTATGTAACTCATTAGATAGCAAATTGGCTCACAAATAGAACCTAGGAAATTAGGGTTGCCAGCTCTACCTCCTCCAAAAAAACCTTTCACTAGTGGTCAACACCTGGGTTCAGTCCTTGGGCCACTCCTCTTTGGCATTTACTTTTCAGAAGTCAAAGCTGCTGTGAAGGGTTTATGGCAGACCAGGTTTGCATATGACTTTAAATTTGGAGCCATCATCATCTCCCCAGAGGACACCAAGATCCTGCAAGGCGGCCTTTCTCAAACCAATAGCCGATGTCAAAACCAGGGACTGAAGCTGAATGCCAAAAAGTGTATAATGGTATCCTTCAGCAAGCAAGAAGTCTCTTGTAACTAACGCATTGACAACATGATCCTGAAGATTAATTTGCTGATTAGGAACCTGGGAAGCTGTGTAAACAATGCACTATATCCTTCAATAACCGCATATCCATTATTGTAAGAAATAGGTGCTTTTTTGTTGCACAGCTTATTACTAAAGGTGTGTGTTCAGGTACAAGCATGTGATCATTTCACTGTATTCTGCACTAATCAGAATGATCATTGAGTGTAATTCCCCATTCAGCATGCACCTGTCCAACCATTCGGCATGCATCTGTCCAAACATTTGACACAACTTAGTTAGGTCTGTATGTAGAAACAAACCATATCTGATTGAAATCAACCTGATAACATTAGCATCCACTTACCTGCTACCTAGAAGTCTGTATGCTTCTCCTGTTTAAACCAACCTCCAGTACATCCTGACAACTAAACTAGAGCAATGCTGTAATAGAATAATAAATTCTGCTTCCAACAAGTGATATTCCACACATCACTTTATTGTCATCAGGCACCTGAATCGGCTTGAACTACCTCACCTGCTCACCTACTCTTAACTTCAGTTTGCACACAGATTAGTCTTTCACTGTGCAAAATGCCCTGCCCTAAGGGGTATACTACAACTGCACCCCACCAACAGAGCTCTTCACTCTACTGGCAAACATCTCCTCTCAATTCACAAAGCTGACAAGAAGTCAGGAAATGCCCTATATTCCAACTGCATATCAAAATGCTGGAACTCAATTTTCTGTCCAATCAAGACTCCTCAACAACACACATTTCTTCAAAGATAAATTAAAACTGCTCCTGCGTGGCTCCTGGCCATGCCCATGCTATTCCACCGGCTAAATAGTTCCTAAACCACCTCTCATACATACACATATATGTCAGTGACCATCTGTTCTAGCTTATTTTTCTGTTTTCTACTCTTCTTATGGCAGATGCATATAATTATATCTGAGCTAATGCACTACTTCCTAACTGCACCCAATGCTGATTATGTTGCTGCAAAATATACTTATTTATTTCAGAATTATTTGCTTTAGTCATCATCACTTTCTGGGTGGCCGCAGTGGTGCAGCGGTTATAGGTTCATAGGCTCATAGGTAGGTACTAGGCTATTGGCCCTAGGGCCTATATAAGCCTAGCCAAAAAGGTACCCTGGCTTTCGCCACCCAATAAAATTATTTTCCTGTGCCCCTGTTGAGCAGAGCCACAGAAGTAAACCCCGAGGTGAATTTCCTATCACCCATCCAATCGTCAAGATTTTGCTTGAAGAGTGCTAATGAGGAGCTTTGTTTGATATAGATAGGTAGTTTGTTCCAGAGTATGAGAAGTCTCTGGGACAGGAATCTATCCCTCCAGTATGTTCTGTTTATTGTGGTGACAAGGTTTAGATCCCTAGAGCATGCAGCTCGGAGGGATTGGGATTTCTTTAAGTGGAGCATGTCCAACAGCTCTGGGTTTGACATAGCTTTGTATGTTAGGCAGAGATCACCTCTGAGTAGGTGATATGCTACGGAGTAAAGTTTTTTGAGATGGTCTGTGTAGGGCATCTGTTTGAGGCCTGTAATCCTCTTTGTGAGGTATTTCTGTGGCCTTTCCAGTTGCTGTAGATGTCTTGTGAGGTACATACCAAAAGGGGCGCTGTATTCTATAGTGGGTCTAATGAGTGATGAGTAGAGGGGAACAATGACCTCTTTTTTCCTGGATGAGAAACCTTTTGTGATGAGGTGTGCCACATAGAAGGATTTCCTGACTACTGTGGTGATGTGATTATCAAAGGAGAGACTACTGTCCACCTGTGTCCCAAGGTCTCTTATCACACTTTCAGTGTTAAGTAGACTACCACCTATGTGGTAGTTCATGGGTACATTGTTTTTACCAAAAGGGATGACAATCCACTTTTTGGCATTGAGTTTGAGGCCATAGCTTTGACACCAGGCATCTGTCTCAGTGAGTCCCTTTTGTTGGATGTCCACATCGTTAGGAGTTTTGATTATGGCTCCTAGTTTGCAGTCATCTGCAAACTTCATTAGCCAAAGACCTTCTGTGTTAGCCTGTACTTCAGAGAAGAAGATACCAAACAGGAGAGGACCCAGGACTGAACCCTATGGTACTCCACTTGTCAGTGGTCTGAAGTCGGATTTGGAGTCTGCTACTTTCACAGTGTGGGTTCTGTCAGTGAGCCAGTTGGCAGCCTGTCTTGTGATATAGGGATTTATAACTAGCATTGCCACCTCACAGCAAGGGGTTCTCCGGTTCGATTCTTGAATGGAGTGCCTTCTGTGTGTAGTCTGCATGTTCTCCCTTTGATCTCGTGGGTTTCCTCCTGGTGCTCTGGTTTCCTCCCACATCCCAAAGACATGCTGTAGGTGGATTGGATACTCTAAATTGGCCCTAGGCATGAGTGTGTGTGCCTTCCATGAAAGGTTGGGTGCCCGGCTGGCAACTCGACACCGTAAAACTCCACTGCCAATCATGAGCGGACGGGTGATCTGCTGTGGTGACCCCTAACTGGGAAAAAAACGAAAGAAGAAGAAATCACCATCACTTTGTATGTAAGCTGGTAATGTTACCTGAGTCTGTATGTTTTATATGCACTGCTGTTATTATTTCTTGTGGACCTTTTCTCTCTGGCCTCCCCTGAAAAGAGTCTTGTTTGCCCAGTTGGACTTTCCTGGTAAACAAATGGAAATAAATAAAAGAAACTTGAGTGCCTTGAATGTGTTCTTTCTAAAAAATTCAAGGGCCTAAATCATATAAAACTGCAGACCAACTCAAAGCCTTGTCCGTCTTGGTGTCATAAATGCTACTAAGGGGTGATCTCTGCCTCACATATGCAGCCTCAACAGACTCTATCTTGTTAGACCTACTGCACATTCACACGTCCAAGGAGGACATAAACACTCACTCAAGAGATCTAAATATGCAACATAAATATGTCAAGAAAATTTAAATACCTCACAATGGTTAGCTGCACAAAACCAAACAGTCAACAGGTAAAAAACAAGAAAAGTGCAGTTCCACAGCTGATAAAAGACAAAATTCCAGATCCAATGTAGTCAAAAGTTTAATGAATAAGATGAGCGCTTTCACAATTCAAACAATTGCTTCTTCAGATCACAAAAAGACCAAAAAACCACAGGTTTAAATACTCCATCAATTAACAATAATTAGTCATGTGATATGTAAAACATTAATAAATGTGCTCAAGAAGAGAGCTATTTAAAAAGACAACCACAGTAAAAAACATCCTTCATAAAAAAAAAACATGTATAAACAAAATACATAAAAACTGTTAAAAATTCTACAACACTCTAAATGACCTGAAAATCTAGATATATGTTTATATATTATGTTAACTAATGTAGTATAAATATTATATAAAATTACTTTTTCAAACCCCTATTCTTTAATTCTGGTTTCAGGGGAACTATATCATTTAGACCGGAGCCTTTATGCGCTCTGAGTCTAAGAATCCATCTAGTTTCATTGCGTTCAGTGTTATTAATAATATCACCTAATCTCATATCAGTCCTGGTAACCTCCAACTCCTGAAAGGCAAATTTATGCTGATCCCCTTCCTGTGCTACATGTTTAGCAAGTGCACTGTACTCTAATCTTTTACTAATACAATATAAATGGTCTCTTATCCGTTCACGGAGACGTCTGTTGGTCTTGCCAACATAACATTTTCTACATGTCATACACAGCTAAATATACTAGATTTTTGGTGTTACAATCTGCTTTAACATTAAGCATGAACTTATGCCCAGAGTCAGGATGTATAAAGCTCGGATCTTCATTTATACTAGTACAAAAATTACAAGCACCACATCTTTTAGTGCCTGTCAGTATATGGTTCATATCTTGCCCTTCATGTTTAGGGTAACATAGCTGTCTTCTTAAAGATTTTTTATTCCTGTAAACAAAAGAGGGCTTAGTTCCAAGAATTCCAGCTGTATTTTCATCAGTTTGCAAAACATGCCAATGTTTACTAACTATATTCTTAAAAATATTGACTTCACTACAGTATGTTAAATTAAAACAAAATTTTCTGTCTCTAGATCTGTGGTTTGAAACATTTCTTCTCTGGGGTGAGGAAAAATAAGGTTTACCAAGATTCTTCCTCTCCTTCCTAATTACTTCACTCGTTTTATGAACCTCAATACTATCATAACCCCTATGTTCAAAATCTTTAATGAGTTTAATCAAGCTCTCTTCAAAATCTATATCATTAACTGTTAATCTTGAGGCACATAACATTTGTCACTTCATAACATTGGGGAATATATGTCCCGGATGCATACTATCTCTGTGAAGGTAAGAAGGTTCATAACAGTCTTTCCTATAAACATTTGTGGAAATACTGCCATCTTCTTTATCCCGCTGTATTTGTGCATCCAAATAATGTGAAAACTCAGAAGAGTATTCAAAAGGAAACTTCAGGAAACTGACTCTTGTGTTCACATAGTCAAAGAACTGTAAACGTTCTGCCTCAGTTCCTTTCCATAAAAGGAAAAGATAGTCTACAAAATGACGAAAGAAAGCTATACTCTTCCCTATTAGGCATTTAATATATTGAGATTCCCATTCTGCCATTACAAGGTTGGCGTAGCTATTGTACAAGGAGTGCCCATAGCTACGCCAGCCAATTGCAAATAATAATGGTGCTCAGAAATGAAGACATAAATATAACATGTTGGAGGGACTGATATGTATCGCAGAGAATGGTATGATTAGTTATAGAAAGACACAGGTGATGCCAAAAATGTTAGCCTCGACATCAACACTAAGGATTTAGCAAGTTAGCAGGAGTAAGACATAAAATATATATGATATACACCAAATGAGAGATTTTAAATGGAAAATGTTATGGGGGGAATCACTTATGTCATGAAATGAGTAAACAGGTATATGAGAAATGCGGATGTGTCTTTGAGCCATGTCACGGTGACAGCATATGTCCTAATTCCATCAAGACAAGGTACAAATTTTCTGTTTGTCTTTTAAGGGTTGTATTTACAGCTGAGTTATTAACTTTTGCTCCCTGTGATTGGTGCTTGATGACTGTGAGTGTGGTGTTTTAAGGTGTATGCATAGGTGTTTTGATGTGTATGCCCACTACAACTAGAAGATGTGGGGGTGAACAGGTTAGTGGAACACAACATATGTGCATCCCCCACAGCTGGAATCATTTGCTCTAATTAAAACTGATGAAATTGCCAGTAAGCATCAGGCAATGTAGGCATCGTATAAGAATTGTGAGTTCAAAAGGGCTGAAGAGTTTGTATTTTCTCTGGGTTTTCTGATCTAGGAGAGAGGAATACATAGAATTAGGATGCAGACATTGACTGGTGCTAAAGGCCTATAGACAGATTATATTAGTCATGTATTCATACAAACAGGCAGCAACTCATTCAAAATATGAAATGCAGGTAGGAACAACTGCAGACTTAGACCACTTTTGTACTTAGCAAGGCCTTTTCTGCCGTTTTTTGGGACAGTATCAGGAACCAGGTAATAGATTTTAAAATGCTCTGGAAAAAAAGGAAGGGGGATTAATGGTGTAGGTATCGCAGTTTGTACATAGTGCATGGCAAGATACAAAAAAAGAGGTAACTGAAATGTATTCATCATGAAAAGGAAGACAGCTGAAGTTTATTCCTCTGGGGGTGCTTCCCAATATAATTTTGTAGTGCTGGGTACTGTGAATGGATAAGACTAAGAAGGGACTTCTAAAGTGAAATTTACATAAGTGGTGGGCATTTCAACAGCTAATGTGTTTAAAAACACAACAGGGACAGGATAGGGTAGGTGGGGAAAAATAAAAAAAAATGACAGTTCAATCTTATCTGGCAGCTGTCATAATTACAGCTTGTCCTGTAATGTTTGCTTTGAATAATGATGCTATTTCTCAGAATCTCTCACAAATGTCTTTAAGATTAGAGAACTTGTGACTTTGCTGATCGCCATTTAATTGATTTTGTAATCAGTACCATATGCTTCATGTATCAGATCGACTTCTAATACTCAAATGGACATATCGACTTTCATTTTCATGTGCAAAAACAAAATACCCAAATAGCAATTTTTTTCCCAGGGGAAGTAAATACTTGCCCAAACTTCAACAAAACACACACTGGAGTAAATAAAAGCCACCTAGGTGGAGGGCTATGCACCCCCCAAGACTATATATACCAGCTCTGGAATCCCACTACAGTGTAGGAAAGGGCATGTTGGGCAAGTGTTTACTTGCCCTGGGAAAAATATGCCATTTAGGTATTTTGTTTTTTCAATTTTCACCTCGCAAAAATGAAATTTGATGATATCGCCATTCAAGTTTATATATATATATATATATATATATATATATATATATATATATATATATATATATATATATATATATATATATATATATATATATATATATATATATATATATATATATATATATATATATATATATATATATATATATATATATATATATATATATATATATATATATATATATATATATATATATATATATATATATATATATATATATATATATATATATATATATATATACATGCATACATATGGGTCTACTGCAGATGGTTGAATTCCCAATCTCGAACTTCATATGGCCGACCCCATATGATCGAGTTTGTGAAAGCATGACCTGACTGCATGGAGATCTGTATACAGTGTGTAACGGGAATATTTCCCGTTACTGCACTGTAGTGCGATCTCGGAGTTGGTATATTTAAGTAGGGGGTGCAGGGGGGCTTGTCCCCCTGCAAAATACTGATTTTATTAGTATTTCATTTGTTTTTTGTTGGTTCAAAAAAACGGCTTTCGCGATAATGCACTTTTGCGGTAGTGCAGTTTCGCTCTTATGGGTGTCGATGTTGCTTGTTCGAGATTTTGGGATTTCGAGCAAGCAACATATACCCATATATATATATATATATATATATATATATATATATATATATATATATATATATATATATATATATAAAATCAGGCTTAAGACCAATATACCCTCCACAACCACTTTCAAGACAACTCGAACCAATAAAAACTTTAACCCTGATCTCTTCCAAACAGAACTTAGGGCATGTGATTGGTCTCCCGTTAAATACCTCCCTCTTGAGGAAGCCGTAAGATACTTTAATTCTAAATTCCTAGCCATTCTTGACCACCATGCACCTACCCGAACTATCAGAATTAGGACTAAACCTGCCTCATGGCTTTCTAGAGAAACCAAGCAAAAAATCATACTTAGAAATAAAGTCTGGGCCAAATGGTGCGCCACTATAAACCCTGTAGATCAACAAAAATTTAGACAGCTGAGAAATAACACAAATAAAGCTATACTCTCAGACAAAAGGAACTTTTACTTACAACTCCAGCAAACTCACCAAAAGAAACCACAAAAGTTTTGGGCAGCCATTAATAAACTACTCCACCCTGGTCAATCCATTACACCAACCCCCCAAAGCTCCGACCATGAGAATCCTAAGCAAACTGCCAATACCTTTTTCACAGAGGCCGTTCAAACACTTGCAAATCAACTATCACCTGATAGCTCAACTCTCACAACCTCTAATACTAGCCCTCTCCCTCCTTTTCTCTTGCAACTGGTACCTACATCACAAATTCTCACCCTAATCCAAATACTTAAACCATCCACTCCCTCAGCTGATCAGCTACCTGCAGAATATCTGCAAAAAGCTGCCAAAGCCATAGCCTATCCCATCTCCATCCTGATTAACAGAACCATAAGCGAAGGACAAATCCCAACTATCTGGAAAATCTCCCACATTATCCCCCTACATAAAGGTGGGAACGCTTACGAATTTTCTAACTACTGACCAATAGCCTTACTCTCACCTTTGGCAAAAATTATGGAAAGATGCATCCATAATCAACTACTTGACCATGTAATCCAAAATAACCTACTTTCCAAGTGTCAAAATGGCTTTAGACCATTCCACAGTACTACCACTGCTCTCTTATTCTTTACTGACTCCATTAACAAAAAACGCAATAACAACAGGCTTTCCTCTGCCCTATTTATTGATCTTTCAAAAGCATTTGATATGGTTAACCACCGGATACTTATAAATATCCTCAAATCCCTTTCACTAGATGCACTGGTCATAAAATGGTTCCAATCCTAGTTAGAAAATAGACACCAGACAGTGCTATGGGATAATAATCTATCCACCCACCTCCCCATTACCCTTGGTGTCCCTCAAGGCTCCATACTGGGACCTCTCCTATTTTCACTTTTCATTAATGACCTTCACTTAGTAATTCCTCAGGCTACTTGTATACAATATGCAGATGATTCCACACTTATATGCTCAGCCACATCTTCATCTGAACTGCAGTCCCTAACCCAAAATGTGTTCAATACAGTAGAACAATGGTTTACACAACGTTGCCTCCTTCTGAACCCCCCAAAAAACTAAACTCTTGCTCTTTACTCCCACGCGTAAGTCCTCTCCAATAGAGTTCACAGTCATATCTAATAATGGTACTCTAATATCTTCTGACCCTACTACCAAACTTCTTGGAGTAACAATTGACAACAATCTCAACTTTGATACCCATATCAACAATACAATTAAAACTGTAAATAGAAAACTTGGCTCTCTCTATAGGATTAGACCTTTCCTTACTCCAGCTGCTAGAATAACTATCGCCCACACTCATCTAATGTCTACATTCCTCTATGCCTCACCTATATATACTAATCTATCAAAAATAACCTCCACAAAATTGTAACCTCCTACAACAACATTGCCAAATTTGCTACTGGAAATCCTTTTAGAACTCACCCCTGCACTAATCTAAAACAGCTAGGATGGCTTAAGCTACAAAATCAGGTTAAATTTCACCAACTTACCATTGCCCACAAGATCCTTTACCTATCAACCAATACTCCAATACTTTCTACCATCATTACCCCCTATAACAATCTTAATACTTTACGTTCATCAAATAAACTACTTGTCAGTATATGTAAATCCAACAACATGGCCGGTGACTCTCTATTCTCGAATACTGCTGGAAAATCCTGGAACCTACTTCCCAGTGAACTTGCATCACTGTCCTCTTTATCACTTTTTAAAAATAAACTGAAACCTTACCTTAGAACACACTGGTTATGCCCCTGTTCTAAACCTGATTAACCTTCCCTTATTTACTGGGCTCTGTTTACCTGCTAATCTCTCAGTACTAACTCCAATCCTCTTTTTTAATATATACAACTTTAGACTGGCTATGTTTAACTGACCTATCCTGTTGATATTTTGTTAATTTTAGATGTTTATTGAGTTTCTTTATTTACCTGACCTTGTCTTGTTGAGATTTTCTTTGTATATGTGATAAGTTTGTTAGATAGTTATGTAATTGAGCTTCCTCCCTTTGTTAATGTATTGTACTAGCATTTTTTTGTTACTAAATTCTCTTGGAGCTTATCTCCCCGAGCCTCTACTGAAAATGGACATATATCCAGTTAGACTAGCCCGGTCAACAAATGTAAAATAAAATAAATAAATAAAAATAAAATATGGGTCTACTTCATTTGATCGAAAGACCATTTGACCTAAACCCATTTTATTGAAATTTCATTTGATCGAAAACCAGTATTCAAGTCATTAAACTGGGATTTGTCCCCCTCCCCGCTGTCATGCGACCCTGGAGTTGGTATATATAGTTAGGGTGGGGGGCACAGCCCCCCACATTGGGGTGTGGGGGGGGGCAAAGCCCCCCACCTAGTTTCCTTTAAAAGAAGAATGTAAAACAAAAAGTACAGATTTTAAACGAAAATAGGTGGGGGGCTTTGCAGCCAACAACCCCCAACTATATATACCAACTCCAGCGTCGTACGACATTGGGGAGGGGGACAAATCCCTGTTATTTGCCTTAAATACTGGTTTTCAATCAAATGAAATTTCGATCAAATGGGTTTAGGTCAAATGGTCTTTCGATCAAATGAAGTAGACCCATATATAGACCCATATGGAATACATGCATTTGAGTGAAAGACCTTTACTCGATCCGGCGTAACATCGACCGGAAATGTCGAATCTCCCCCTGCCAAATGGACGGAATGTCGAACAAAACACCGAATTCGACAATTCCGACCACTCTAACACCTAAACAAGCGCTACCGTGGGTAAAAAAGGGGTGGGGGGGTATTTTGCGTTTCGGTTACATTGTGTTCGGAATTATGCAAATTCACTGAACTGCAGTCGAGCATTTTCCAATCGGCCTTCTGCCGGTCACTCTAATGCATGTATACCATATATATATATATATATATATATATATATATATATATATATATATATATATATATATATATATATATATATATATATATATATATATATATATATATATATATATATATATATATATACACACACACACACACACACACACACACACACACACACACATATATATATATATATATATATATATATATATATATATATATATATATATATAGTTACATGTTAAAAGATCGAACGGTTGAAATATTGAACTGCATATGGTCGAGACCATATGCTCGATATTTCAAAAGATCTTAACATTACAGCCTTCTACTTCATTTCTTTTTTTTTTATTGCCATGTTACAAGATCGATCTTTTGAAATATCGAGCATATGGTCTTGACCATATGCAGTTCGATCCTTCAACCGTTCGATCTTTTAACATGTAACCATATATATATTTTATATATATATATATATATATATATATATATATATATATATATATATATATATGTGTGTGTGTGTGTGTGTGTGTGTGTGTCTGTGTGTGTGTGTGTGTGTGTGTGTGTGTGTGTGTGTGTGTGTGTGTGTGTGTGTGTGTGTGTGTATAGGAGTGCTTGTTTTCTTCTTTTCTACAACACACAAACCTTGTTCTCAGGTGATTAGGCTCTGTTAACACATCCTGTTAAGCAGTGTGTCTTATGACTCTAAGTTTCTGTTGCATTGCATGGGATACTGGCAGATATTATTTGTAGGGCAGTTTGGGATAGCCTTAGGGGAGTATTTCATTGTCTGTTTATTTATTTCACTGACCTTGTGACAAAGCCTTGGAAGAGTTGCTTTCACCTTCATGTTTGTGACAGCACCAGAAACAGTAAGGTTGTTGAATTTGTTTTATCTTGTGATTTTTCTTTTTTTTTTCTAGTCAGCACTTGCATAGTTTACATGAACCACTAATAATAATAGGTGATGTCCAGGATTTCAGAAGTTATCTGTTGTCACTTATAATTAATTTACTGGTTATAGTATTTTTACCTACTTCTTCATCTGGGGAAAAACGTTACCATGTTCTCTGATGATAAGATGCAAAGGTTTTCTGTTTTTGCACATTCCAAATGTATATTGCATCCGTATAAATGAACAGGTCATATTGCAGTGAGGTTGATATACGGATTTCTTGTATCATAAATTTACTGTTGATTTCTGTAACAGCACTGGGTATCCCTGACTTTATTAATCTTATTGGAGCATTTTGATTTTTATAATTTTGTCAGGGACCAATAATTTATGTAATTGTATTGTGGACCCCTGAATTCCATAATTGTGTTCCCACTACTTATTTCTTTGATTTCATATAGGTCTCATAGATTCTAAAGGTGGCCATTGGTAATGTCTGGTTTCATTCACTATAGCAAAAGTAAATGTAATACAATTCCTTGTAGACAATAAATAAAAATATGATACATTTTAAGTATTATGTGCAGTTTTTAATTCTTTGCCCCTAGACTGCATAAAACTTATTATACGTTCATAGGTAGGTACTTGGCTAACGACTCAAGGGCCTAAGTAAGCCTAGCCCACAAGGTTCCCTGGCTTACGCCACCCAATAAAGTTAATTTCCTGTGCCCCTGTCGAGCAGAGCCACAGAAGTGATCCCCGGGGTGTATTTACTATTTCCCATCCACTCATCAAGATTTTTCTTGAAGAGTGCTAATGAAGAACTTTGCTTGACATAGATGGGTAGCTTGTTCCAGAGTATAGATAGTCTCTGGGACAGGAAACTATCCCTCCAGCATGTCCTGTTTATTGTGGTGACAAGGTTTAGGTCCCTAGAGCATGTAGCTCAGAGGGATTGGGATTTCTTTAGGTGTTGCATGTCCAGCAGCTCTGGGTTTAACATAGCTTTATATGTTAGGCAGAGATCTCCTCGGAGTAGGTGATATGCTACGGAGTAAAGCTGGAGTTTTTTGAGATGGTCAGTGTAGGGCATCTGTTTGAGGCCAGTAATCCTCTTTGTGAGGTACTTCTGCGGCCTTTCCAGCTACTGCAGATGTCTTGTGAGGTACATTCCAAAAGGGATGTTGTACTCTATAATGGGTCTAATGAGTGCCGATTAGAGGGGAACAATTACCTCTTTTTTCCTGGATGAGAATCCTTTTGTGATGAGTTGTGCCACATAGAAGGATTTCCTGACAACTGTGGCGATGTGATTATCAAAGGAGAGACTACTGTCCGCCTGGGTCCCAAGGTCTCTTATCACTTATTCAGTGTTAAGTAGACTGCCATTTATGTGGTATTTCATGGGTGCAATGTTTTTACCAAAGGGGATGATAATGCACTTTTTGGCGATGAGCTTGAGGCCATGCCTCTGACACCAGGCATCTGTCTCAGTGAGGTCCTTCTGTAGGATGTCCATATCATTTGGGGACTCGACTATGGCTCCTAGTTTGCAGTCATCTGTGAACTTCGTTAGCCAGAGGCCTTCTGTGTTAGCCTGTACTTTAGAGAAGTAGATACCAAACAGAAGAGGTCCCAGGACTGAACCCTGTTGTACTTTAGTTGTCACTGGTTTGAAGTCAGATTTGGAGTCTGCAACTTTTACAGTGTGGGTTCTGTCAGTGAGCCAGTTGGCAACCCATCTTGTGACATAGGGATTTTTGAGTTTAGCTATAATCGAGAATGGGAGATGGTGTCAAAAGCCTTGGCGAGGTCAAGATAGGCTAACACCTTACCCTCGTCTATGGCTTTGGTGACTACCTCAAAGAAGTCGATCAGGTTCAGAAGGCATGATCTGCCTTTCACAAACCTGAACTGGGTGTAGTCCAGAGTTTGGAGGATGCCAATGTCTTTGATTATGAGTTCCATGGCATTGCAGACCAGGCTCGTCAGGCTAATAAGGCGATAGTTCCCAGGATCAGTGGTGGCTCCCCCTTTGTGGAGTGGGATAACTGTTGCTGTGCACCATTCAGTGGGCACAAAGCCTGACGTGAGACTATGAATGAACATGGTACTTAGGTGGGGAGCCAGTTCATTTTGAAGTTCATGTAAAACGCAGCCTGGGATGTTGTCTGGTCCCATGGATGCTGTGTTTTTGGTTTTAGAGAGTGCAGCTTTTACCTGCATCGATGTGATTACAGGGACTCTGCATTCCTCCTGTATAGATATGGGCCCTTTAGGGGTGAGAGGGGGTAAAGTTAGCACTGAACCTATCTGCCAGGATGTTGGCAATATCAGTTGGTTCTGTAATTTTTGTGCCATTGTGCTGTAATTCAGAGCAGATCTGGGTGTTGCCATTGAGATTCCTGACATAGCTATAGAATGCTTTGTGGTTGCCCTTAGACTCAGCGGTGATTTTGTTTTTGTAGCTAGCTTTGGAGGACCTTATAAGGGATCTCAGCTTCTTACTGAGGCTGACCAGGGAGTTCCTCCAATCATGGGATTTTACTCTCTTTTGCAACAGTTCCTTCCTTTTGTTGTAGAGTTTGTTTATGGCACGGGATCACCAGATTGGCTTCCTTTTTTTGGAGGATAGCATCTTGGTTCTGTTTGGGATAGCGCGATCCATGCACTCATGTAAGTGCTTATAGAGTGCATTTGTGTAGGATTCAGCAGTAGTAACTGTAGCGTCCATCTGCATGGTTGTCATGAAGTTCACCACTTCTGTCTTAAGAAGCATGAAGTTGACTTTGGAGAAATTTTTTACCATGGTTTCCTTAATGGTGGGTGGGGGCAGGATGCGGATATCTAAGATGATTAGCTTATGGTCGGATCTGACCAACGAGGAGTTGACTTTAGGTGTGGAACACCGGTTACTCATGTTGGTAATGACTAGGTCTAGGATATTGTTGCCTCTGGTGGGGTTGTGGATAAATTGATCCAGGGCACTGGAATTTATGAGTTCCAAAAAGTGTTGAGTGAAGGAGTTGATACATGAATAGTTTTCCCAGTTAATGGTGGGGTAGTTGAAATCGCCCATTAATAGGGTGTTAGGTTGAACCCTAATATTTTCCAGTATATCAACAAAAGAGGAGTGGGAATCTTGGGGCATGGTGGGTGATCTGTAGCAAGCTACGATTTGGATTGCAGTTTTGCCCAGAGTTAGTTGCACTCGGATAATCCCAGATGCATTATGCTGTGCACCTAGCCTGGAGGTGTGGATATCCTTAATGAATATGGACATACCTCCACCTTTGGTGCTCTGGTCCAGGTTAGATGGCTGAAAAGTGTGATATGAGTTATAGCCTGGTAATGCAGGGGTGCTGTCTAGAGCCTTGAACCAGGTCTCAGTCACTGTACAGATATCGATGTTCTCCATTTTAAGGAGTGCCTCGAGTGAGTGCATTTTGAGATTTAGACTTCTAGCATTGAGTAGCATTACCCTCAGTTTTTGCTTGCCTGTTCCTGTTACTGTGGTGAATTTGTCATTTGAACCTTGCCTAAAAAAGGCATTATAGGGGCGGCAAGACCCTTAGCCAGTATCTGGAATCCCAGGGATGACAGGTGCTGGCCATCTCTGGTAAAGCATCATGGTCTGTCGACCATGTCGTCCCAAGCAGACAGATACTGGATCCCCTTAGAATGACACCAGAAGCTTAGCCAATTGTTAAAGTCAATCATTTTGTCCTTGTACTGCGGTATAATTCTGGGCGATGGCAGGATGCTACTCAGGGCTGGAGTCATACCTGCCTGGGCTACAAGATCGGGGAGCTCTTCCATGTCTCTTTTCATGTAGTCCAGGGAGGTACATATCAGTTTGTTCACACATACATGGACAATAACAGAGTCATATTTGTACTTGTTGTGGAGTGACCTGAGTGCGTGGGTTATGTGGTGGATCCTGGCACCCGACAGGCAGCTGACAGTTACCTTCTCCTTATTTAGCCTGGTGAGTGGGATATCAGTGTGCCTTACTATAGAGTCATCTATGACTAATGTATTGGGTACATTGTTTTGCCTTATGGGCATTGGTTTATTGGCACACTGAGTCTGTGGGCTATGTGTCATTTGGGTTGTGTTGGAGGGTGGAGGTTACTTGCGTTTCTGTTTTGGAGGTCTCTGTTGCTTGAGCAGATTATTATTGAGAGCCTCCGTGAATGTTTTTGTGTTTATGTGTGTGGATTTTGGTGGTGTAGGTTTAATGGGACTATGTGATGGGCGTGGTGTGGTGCAAGTGTTTACCTTCTCCTCTTGACTGTCAAGTTCAGTCTTGGTTGGAGAGAGCTTTACCTCCAGTTAATAGGTTCATAGGTATGTACTAGGCTATTGGCTCTAGGGCCTATATAAGCCTAGCCAAACGGTACCCTGGCTTTTGCCACCCAAGAAAATTAGATAAGTGCATCTCTCACAGGTTGTGGTGTTGGGTGGTAGGAGGAGAGGGTTGTCTGTGTACATGAGCCAATTGCTACATTACCCAAGATACCCAGATTCATCAGATAGACAGGAGAGAACACTGGGAGCTGACCCTTGGACATGCCTGAATAAAAACTACTTTCCTCTAGTCAAGTGAGGAAAGTGAGTATAAGAGCTGTTTTTCTCTACACAAGTGAGGAAAGTAAGTACAAAAACTGTTTTCCTCTAGGTAAAGAGGAAGGTTGAGTGCTGTAGTAATTTGTAGCTTATTTAGTGCTAACAACAAGTTCTGAGCAAGTGCTGAGCACGAATAAGCAAATTAAAGTGCTAAAACTAAGAATCTGTACCTGGATCTTGTGGTAGATAGGCTACCTAGTTTTTACCACTCCCACTGAGAAGCTAGAATGCTTCCCTCCAACACAGAAAGGCTTGGGGGGCTCAGAAGCTTACAAACAGTCCTGGATACAACAAATCTGTATCTGGACTAGACTAGTTACAGGAAAAGTGGGAAACAAACCAAATGCGGGCTTTTAAACCAGAAAGTTGAAAGAGATGGAAAAACTGCCCACAAGGCCAATAAACTACAATTTCTGGGCCAGAAACCACTCTTGTGGTAGATAGGCTACCTTAGTGCTTACCACTACCACTGATAAGCTAGAAGGCTTCCCTCCAACACAGAAAGGCTTGGGGGGCTCAGAAGCTTACAAACAGTCCTGGATACAGTAAATCTGCATCTGGACTAGACTAGTTACAGGAAAGATGGGAAACAAGCACAAACACGGGCTTTTAAACCAGTAAGTTGAAAGAGATGGAAAAACTGCCAAATGGCCAGTAAACTACAATTTCAGGATCAGAAACCATTCTTGTGGTAGATAGGCTACCTAGTGTTTACCACTCCCACTGATAAGCTAGAAGGCTTCCCCCAACACTGAAATAATTATTCAAAACAGTTTTCTCACTGAATATTAGAACTTACTGGATGGCAGACATAAGGGGTTGAAAGCCTTAAACATTTTAATCTGTGGTAGGAGTAAACATGCTAAACTTGGAGGAACATTTTACTAGGATTAGCTTTTTTAAGAGTAGAGAAGTATAAATTCTCACTAACAAAACTAGTTCTAGAAAGATGTCAGGAAGGACTGTTTCTCATAACAACAGTGACAGCTGTAAATGAAAATGTATTTGCTGAGTTACCTGGCACTGAATTATAGGTAATGAAGGATATGTCCACAAATATTATTTATTATTTTTTGTTTTGGATGAAGCAGACACCCAAACAACTGCTACCTCAAGACACCCCACAAGCAACACATAAACCACAAAAGCAGTGTGCAAAGCAGTCACAGCCCTTAAGGCCAAATACAACACCAAACATACTTGTCATAGGTGACTCCATAGTCAGACACACTGACGTCCCACTCACCAGGCTGAACAAGGAGAGGGTCACAGTAAGCTGCCTATCGGGCGCTAGAATCCACCACATAACACAAGCACTCGGGTCACTCCACGGCAAGTACAAATATGACACAGTCATTGTCCATGCTGGTGTGAACGACCTGAGACGTACCTCCCTGGACTACATGAAAAGAGACATAGAGGAGCTCTCTGATTATGTAGCCCAGGCAGGTATGACCCTAACCCTGAGCAGTATCCTTCCTTCACCAAGAATGATGCCACAATATAGAGACAAGATGATCAGCTTTAACAATTAGCTTAATGTCTGGTGTCATTCAAAGGGGATCCAGTGTCTGTCTGCCTGGGATGACATGCTTGACAAGCCACGCTGCTTCGCAAGGGACGGCTTGCACCTGTCACCCTGGGATTCGGATATTGGCTAAGGCTCTTGCCACCCCATAGTGCCTTTTTAGGCAAGGCTCAAATTCTAAACCTACCACCCTAGAAAACAAAAATGGGAAGAAACTGAGGGTAATGCTGCTCAATGCCAGAAGTCTAAATCTCAAAATGCACGCACTCGAGGCCCTTCTCAGTATGGAGAACATCGATGTCTGTGCTGTAACTGAAACCTGGTTCAAGGCTCCTGAGAGCACCCGGCACTATTAGGTTTTACCTCATATCATGCGTTCCGGCCCCAAAACCCGGACCACACCACAAAAGGAGGGGTGTATCCATATTCATAAAGGATACCCACACCTCCAGGTTGGTGGCAACGCAAAGCTCGGAAAACATCCAGGTGCAACTAACCATAGGCAAAACTGCTCTACAAATTGTAGCATGCTACAGGCCACCCTCTCAAACTCAGGAACCCCACACAGCCTTCCTGAAGACACTGGAGGGTATAAATGTATCTCCAAACACCATCATATTGGGTGACTTCAACTACCCGAATATAGACTGGGAACATTACTCAAGCCCTAACTTTCTAGCCCAATGGTTCCTGGAGTTCATAAATTCAAATGCCATGGAACAGCTAGTCACTGTTCCCACGAGAGGAGAAAATATACTAGATCTCATTGTCACAAACATGGGGACAAAATGCTCCACACCGGAAGTATATCCCTCATTGATGAGATCTGATCATAAACTAATCTCACTGGAAATCCACATCCCGCCCCCACCCCAAACAAAAAAGACCATAGTGAAGAACTTCTCTAAAGCAAACTTCACACTACTCAAGACTGGTGTGGTATCCTTCAAGGCCCCTGAGCCAGAGGAAACCACAACCCAAGCTGCGGAAGCCCTTACAAATGCCTTCTATGAACACCTCCAGGACTGCATGGATCAGGCAATCCCAAATAAAACCAAGACTCTTTCCACAAAGGGCAAACGTCCAGTCTGGTGGACCCCAGCCATTAACAAACTTTGCAATAAGAGGAGAAAGCTATTACATGATAGAACAAAATCCATAAAAGGGAAGTCACCCCTGATCATTATTAGTAAAAAATACGAGCACTCATAAAATCAACTAAGGCCAATTTTGAAAGAAAAATTGCCATGGATTCAAAGGACAATCATAAGGCCTTTTTCAGCTATGTTAGGAACCTGGGTGGAAACTCCCAGATATGCTCAGAATTAGTCCAAAATGATACAAAAATCACTGAACCCACAGACATTTCCAACATACTGGCAGACAGGTTCAGTGCAAACTTCACCCTCTCCCCTAAAGGAGAGATAACTATCCCAGCCGAGTGTAGCCTCCCGGACATCTCAAATGCGCAGGTGAAAGCTGCTCTCTCTAAAGCTAAAAACACAGCATCAATGGGACCGGATTGTGTCCCCGGCTGTGTGCTACATGAGCTAAATGAGGAATTAAACCCGCACATAAGGCAGCTGTTTAATCTCAGCCTTACCACAGGATACGTGCCCAAGGAGTGGCGTACGGCAACTGTGGTCCCACTCCACAAAGGCGGCGCCTCTACGGACCCTGGTAATTACCGCCCCATAAGCTTAACAAGTCTAGTCTGCAAAACTATGGAGAGGATCATAATGGAGCTCATAAACAAAGATATAGGGGACTTGCAGACATTGGACCCGACCCAGTTTGGCTTTGTCAAGGGAAGATCATGCCTTTTGAACTTGGTCGACTTCTTCGAAACAGTCACCAAGGCCATTGATGAGGAAAGGCAGTCCATACAGCCTACCTTGACCTTGCAAAGGCTTTCGACACAATACCCCACTCGGGTATTGTAGAAAAACTTACCAGCTTAAATGTAAACCCATATGTCACAAGATGGGTTGCAAACTGGCTTAAGGACAGAACCCACAGGGTTAGAGTTGCTGGCGCTGTGTCAGACTCCAAGCCGGTCACAAGTGGTGTCCCACAGGGCTCGGTCCTTGGCCCCTATTGTTTGGCATCTACTTCTCAGAAGTACAGGCCAACATGGGAGGACTTTGGCTGACAAAGTTTGCAGACGACTGCAAACTGGGCGCCATAGTGGAAAGTGCATCGGACACGGATATCCTTCAGAAGGGACTCACGGAAACAGATAGCTGGTGCCAGAGCCATGGCCTGAAGTTAAACGCCAAAAAATGTATAGTCATACCCTTCGGGAAAAACAAGGTAACCCCAAGCTACCATATAGGTGGCAATCCACCAAGCACAGAAGAGGTTATCAGGGACCTGGGGACCCAGGTTGACAGTGGCCTTTCTTTTGACACTCACATTGCTAAAGTGGTTAGAAAGACCTTCTACATTGCCCACCTGATCATGAAGCGATTCACATCCAGATCTAGTGAGGTCATTGTTCCCCTGTACTCTTCACTTATCAGACCAATGATCGAGTACAATGCCCCATTCGGGATGTATCTCACCCGACATCTGCAGCAATTGGAGAGACCCCAAAAGTTCCTCACCAAAAGGATAAAGGGACTCCAAAATCTGTCATATGCTGCCAGATTGAAGAAACTCCAGCTCTATTCAGTCGCATACCGTCTGTTCAGAGGTGACATGTGCCTGACATACAAGGCCATGTCCAACCCGGAATTAATGGACATGCTCCACCTCAAAAAATCCAAATCCACCAAAACCACTAGAGCAAGCGACTTAAACCTTAGCACGGATATAAATAGGACGTGCTGGAGGGATAGATTTATCACTCAGAGACTCCCTATGCTGTGGAATAAAATCCCGGTCCATGTGAGGCAGAGCACCTCGCTGACTCTGTTCAAGAGAAATCTAGACCTGTGGATGGGAGATCGTAGGTTTACCCCGGGAATCATATCTGTGTCACTGCTGGACAGAGGCACAACAAACTAATGGGCACAGTATTTTTTCATTAATGGGCACAGTATTTTTTCATATAAGGGGTGGCATAAGCCACAAAAAATTGGGCTAGGCTTATAAATGCCTTAGGGCAGATAGCCTAGTATAAACCTATGAACCTATGAACCTATGGATATTCTGGAAGTACAAGAACGTAAGTGACATAGTGGCATTCAATGAAAGGAGAGACTGTGTGAGTCAAACTCAGCTCTCATGACTTGCTGCTCAGTATTTCACACCTGCCTCCTTTCCCTCTCTTTCTTTCCCAGCCTGCTTTGCACAGATACATTGTAAATGGTAACAAGGGTGGTGAGAGGTATATATAGGGGGTGGAAAGGTGGGCTGTACAAATGGTATGTGACAGAGGTCTGAAGGGAAGTGTAGGAAGAGGGGAATTAACCTTTGACACTCCTGTCACCTATACTTATTTTTGTGAATAAATTATGCAAATCAGACTCTGTATTTACTATAAATATTTAAACCAGTACTAGTTATTTTATTTTCTTAAATCAAATTTATATTTTCAGTTTACTGAAATCATACATGGTTCTGATGATAGCTTGTCATATCTTTCATTTCTCATTGTTTAACTGGAACAGGTGGAACACTCCACAAAGAAACTAATTTGGTTGCAAACTCTATTGCTTTGCTTTTTAAAAGAATAAAATATGTTCACAAAAATACCAAGAAAACCAAAAAACTACTAAAAATCAAAAGAAAAACGAGTTGAATGGAAGGAGAAAGCTGAAATAAGCAAATACGAATAACGTAATGCTAAAGCAACTAAAAACTTTAATATGGTAAGCGTTTTCAGTGGTCTTTAACCAGCATGCAATTAATTATTTATTTTTTACATATTACTATATATTTTTTATGTGTCTATATTTAGCTAAATATCTTAGTTCTTACAGTAAATTTATGTCATTATCACATATTATACATTTTCAGTTTTGCCCTAGTAGCTTTTTAGAATGTGATTTTTTAGTATAACATTTACACATGTTATACATATATATTTAATGTTATTTATAAATTGAGTATTATGTACTTAACATTGTAACATTTTTGAGCAGGTTTCATACTGTTTAAATATTGTACTTTTATCTGGTTTTATTTTTATTGGTTGATTGAATGACTAATTGATAATTAACTACAAGCTATATAAGCATCAGTTTTATGTTGTTCTGGGTCTGAAGAAGGTGGAATATTTTTACCACTGAAAGCGCTTACCATATTAAAGTTTTTAGTTGCTTTAGCGTTACGTTATTCGTATTTGCTTATTTCAGCTTTCTCCTACCATTCAACTCGTTTTTCTTTTGATGTTCACAAAAATAGGATTAGCTGTTACAGTCTTTTTTTTTCTTTCTTTAGTTCTGACCTAAAGATGAAATCTGGTACCAAATAAATAAATAACATCTGCACATAGATAACACGATCCAAGGTAAATATTATCGTTTCATTGTAATTAGAGCAGAGAAGTGAGCTTGCTTTATACACAGTACTGTCAGACGTTTTAGTCCATTAAGACTCACAATGTCTTAAAAATACATTTCCTTTTATATATAGACTTTTGTTACTATAAGAGTGTCAAAAGATGAAGTAGATTTTTAGGAATGCCCCTGGTTATTTGGAAGATACAAATGTAGGCTGTATTCTCTGCAGAGACTATGGGGAAACCCATAACTCCTACTGTGACATTTGCCTTGTTTTCTTTTGTGTTGTAATGCACAATACATTAAAGCAGAAATGTAGAATATTCAAGCTCTGTGTGGTGCTGTTTTTTGTTATTTAAAAAAGTGTAGCTCTGTTTAAGTTCTTTGATTCACTTACCTGCACATATTTATATGGGTATACAACATGTTGCAAAAAAAGTTTCAAGTCAAAATGTGAATTTCTGGCCCTACTTTGCCAGCTATTTTCTCCATTTCCCCAAATTTGTGTTGTCTCAGAGTTGGTTATCTGTACTCCTCACAATATCCAGCTAAGACTTTAGGCAAAGTGTTCAAAAAACTTAGCAAAGTCAGGGTGGGGTTTATGATCATTTAACTCAGCAATATTTTGGTGTATACTCATTTATATATGAATATTATCAAAGGGCTAAGGCACTTGATTTCTTTTGGCTGATAAAGTCTGACAGTTATTTATGTGTTGACCAAGTTAGTCTCACTAAACATAGCCCATTTTCATGAGTCCCAAGATTGTATTCATACCATCCAGGAGAAAATTTCGCCAAGACACCAGAGAAATTCATTTACCTTTTGATAAATGTTATGTAATCTTTACATCAACCTCGGCTACAGTCAAGTTGTGCAGAAGGGACCCTGGTTTTAACTTCTTGTCTGAATGACTGCAACTCGGGAGTGTAGCACCCTCACCTCATGTGTTGCACTACTGTGTCGGTACTGCAAAATAATGCAAACTGCCCCATGTGGGAAAAGAACCTACAACTTTCTGATTCTCTAGCATCAAAGGTAACTGTGCTATTTATTGAGCCACACACATTGGTAAGCAGCTGTTATACAGTCATACCTCCCCTTAAACTCATCTTTTTCCACATGTACCATCCCCTTTTTTCCCCTTAAGAGGATCAGATTTCCATTTTTCAGTGTAGTGATGTGTTTTAATGGAGTACCACCCCTTCTTTGAAGTTAAACTTCCTTATGTCCAGCCTGAATCTTTCTCTTATTATTGTTTCTGGCCTTTCCTCCCGTATCCTGTATTTTCAGTTCTACCTTTTTCACCTGATATCTGAGGACTATGTGCCTATATCATTCCCCCCCCCTTCATTTCTCCTTCCCTTCTGAATACAGAGTCAATGTTCCTAGCCAGACCAGAATTTTTAACTCCCTAATTACATCAACTTTGTGGTTCTACTCTGGACCTTTTCTATTACTGTGGTGAGAGTCTTGAAGTGTGGTCCCTAGGAGTGGACTCAGTGCTCTTAGGGAAGTTGTAACAGAGGGCAATAGCCATCACTTCCCTTTAGAGACAGATTATCTCCACTTTTATATATGAATAAATTGACACTTGCAGCTATACAGGGGTAAGATAACAGTCCCATCCATAAATGGTTAAGACCTTATAATATTCAATATTCCATTTCATGTACTTGCTTTCTGTCAAAACTTGTTGCTATTTAAAGCTAAAGGCCTTAACAACATCATTCCCCTATGCAAAAATGAGAAAAAGCACACTAATTTTTCTTTTGTCATGCTCTTTTAACCAGATCCCCTTTTTTGTTTTACATTGCAGTGCCTACATTTCTTAAAACTAAACCAGGAGAAAGAGATAAAAAGGGAAAAAGAAACAAAAAGAATAAACAGAAGCACCTATTTACATTAGTATCCCTACTACATTTAAAAATAACTGAAAAAACTTTACTTTATAACATGCAGAGAAAATTGTGCATCACTTTAGTAATACTATCAAAAAAATGTTTTACTTACAGTTAACTTTCTCCCTCTTCTTCCCCTCTCCTGAGTACTTTTATGAACATTAATGACATGAAGTAGGGCATATACTTTAGAGTCCCCTACAAGTTTAACAATGTCCAAACAAGTCCAACATTTCCAGATTTTCTTGTTCTGTCCTGTTTCACAAATATAATTATTGCTTTGTAATCCCACATTTATAAATTTCCAGGTTACTGATTTTAGTCTCCAAATGTTAATGACATGAAGTAGAGCATATGCTTTAGAGTCCCCTACAAGTTTAACAAAGTCCAAGAAAGTCCAATATTTTCAGATTCATTTGTTCTATTTCTGTTCATCTCCATCTCCCAGACCCTATCTCTGCTTCATCTCCTGTGTACTCTCGAGTCTTCTAGAATACTTCTGTGCTTTTTTCCCCTCTCGCAATCATTTTCTGTTGAAACACTGGGAATGATGTCACTGGCACAGTCTCTCTGTGGCCTTTATTACCAGAAGAACAAGAAGCAGAATCGCCTGTTTCACAGCTCACTTTTTGTTGGACAAACTTTTGCATTTTTTCCTTAGCATTTACTTCATCAAAAAATGTCTTTGTTCCTCCAGGGGAAACATATTCTGAGTGTAGCTGTGAATCTCATACCTGCTTCTCGGCACTCCTTATAGAATGGAATAACTTTATTCCTCTTCTGCCTGGTGTGCAATGAGAAGTCATGCTCCACCAACACTCTGCTGTCTCCCAATTTTACTACTTTGTCCTTCTGCCATAGTTTTGTCAGACTCAGTTCCTTCTGCAGGTAAGATTGCATTTTTACTATTAAAGGTCTAGGTTGTTTTATCTTAGCAAGGTTTGGAGCATGCACACTATGTGCCCTTTCAATTAACAACTCCTGCTGTGGAATACCAGTCCAGTTGCTTATCTGTACCATCACAAAACCAATACAGTCTGTTCCTTCCAGCTTCTTGGGTTCAGCAGAACATTTTAGGTTTTCCTTATGTGTTGTGTCCTCTAATTCTTTTATTTTCTGAAACATCTCTTCTTGTGCAGTCTCACATTCACTTATCCCTTTCTTCATTCCAACCTCTGAATTTTGTAGTTTTGTAACCTTATCTGACTATCTGTTTAAAGCTTCTTCTATTTTTACAGCTTTTTATTGTTTGTGCTGATATACTCCATCAGTGTTTTGTTTATTTCAACTAGGCCTGTGTGCAGCTGCTTTATACTTCCCTCTAGGTTACTGGAAATCATGTCTGGAACTTGCACTGCTTCTTTCTGAACAACTGCAGTACTTTCTCCAGTCAATGTTTTTTCCTCACCTTTTGTAGACAGTTTTCCTCCGGGTCCTTTATATTTCTTTCTTTCCTGGCATCTAGGCAGTGCACCTGCTAGTCAGTTACTGAAATTTACACAGAAATCTAGGTTCACTGGCTTTCTCTGTTAAGTTTTGGTTTTCAGACTGGGAGAGCCAGAATGAAGCTGTTACTCAATGTGCAGCCACCTTGGAAGTCTCCTAGCCCTAAGCTTATTGAACATGTGAACCTATATGGCGTAAGATAACAGCCCATCTGTACATGGGTATGGTAACATTTACATCCATATATGGCTTAAGATAACAGCCCATCTGTACATGGGTATGGTAACATTTACATCCATACAGGTGCAAGGTAACAGTGACATTCATATGGGGTAAAATAACTTTCATATCTGTGCAAGGGTAAAGCATCCTTTGTAGTATAGCAGGAATCATTACAGGGGTGGCATAACATCCATTTGCATACAAGAGAGTAAGATAATATTCACATCATTACATGGGACCTCCGCAATCAAATAGGGTTAAGATATTCTCCACAATAGTACAGGATAACATAATCTCCATATCCATATAGTGGTATGGTTCATCTATACTGGGGTAAACTGCACCCATATAGTGACAAGGTGCATCCATACTGGGGTAAACTGCAGCCATACAGTGGTAAGGTCTATCTATACTGGGGTAAACTGTATCCATACAGTGGCAAAGTGTATCCATACTGCATTCATACTGGGGTAAGATGTAGGCATACAATGGTAAAGTACACCCGTACTGAGTAAGGTTCATGTATACTGGGGTAAGGTGCTCCCATACTGGAGTAAGGTGCATCCTTACAGTTGTAAGACACACCTATACTAGGGTAAGACACATCCATACTGGGGTAAGGTGTGTCCATACAGTTGTAAGGTGTACCCATATTGGGGTAAGGTAAACTCTGTGTCTCTGGAGTTTACAAGCTGACAATACACCCTACTGTCATGTTTACTTTGGACAATGCATTTCTTCACTGTACCAAGTCAGTTAGTGTGGGTACTAATACTGTTCTGAACACTGGGTTGACATCTCTTATTAAAACTGGGCCCATTGTGAATGTTCATGTCAAACAGCAGTCTTAATGTTTATTTATTTGTTATTTGTTAACCGGGTTAGTCCAGCTGAGCCAGTGGTCCATTTTCAGTGGAGACACGAGGAGAAACCTCCAGACAGTTATTACAAAGTTACAAAAAAGAAAAACATCTAACAATGATGTTTTATGCAAACATTACAATAATGTGGTTTACATGAGAACATTAGAAATTTACAAAAGGCCTGAGAATGAAGTTTACATAAACATTACAATAATGTGCATAACATGCAGTAGAAAAGTTAGATTTTTTTTTGTTAATTAAGAAAAAGAGAAAGAGATGCAAATGAGATAGGATACGCAATAGGTGAGTGTTAAAAGTGTGAGAGGTGGTAAGGTGGGATTTAAGTGGGATCATTGCAGTGACAGGTGTTGCATTTAGAACATTTTTATGTTCGGATTTAAAGAGATTTATGTTAGAAATTATTCGAATGTTAAGGGGGAGTTTGCTCCATGCATGGAAAATACTATATTTGTAAAGAAGTTTACCAATGTTTTTGTTTGGTTTATAGGTGTCCAGAAGGAGCTGGTCAGAGCTGCGAAGAGTTCTGGGAGGGGTATAATGTGATATTAGTGAGGATACAGCAGGACAGGAAAGGGGTTTTAAGAGTAGAGTATGAATCATTTGCAGCTGGGGTAAAGCAGGTGCTGGGGAGGTCAAGCCACTGGAGTTGTTTTAGTGCATTGCAGTGATGGGATTTGTAGGGTTGCTTACTAGCAAATCTTGCAACACTGTAGTATGATTGACAGAGTTTAGCCAGAAGGGTAGACTGTAGATGTGAAAATATGGGGAGGCATAAAGTAGACATGGAAGGAGGAAGGCCTGAGCTAGTTTTTGCCTAGAATCAGGGGCTAGATATTTTTTATGTCTGTAGAGTAGGCTGAGTTTTTGATTGGTCTTTTTGATACAGTGCTGAATATGGGTATCAAATTTTAATTGGTCATCGATAATATCACCAAGTTTAGTATGTGGGTCAGGTTGTATGACGGTATTATTGAGAGAAGAAATGGTGAAGGTTGTTTTGAGGTTAGAGAGGGTTTTTGGAAAAAAAGAGTAGCAGCTTTGTTTTTTTTGGCGATTTAGAATTAGTTTATTGTTGGTTAGCCATTTTTCTACAGGTAGGAAGCTACGTTGAGTAGTAGAGAGGAGGTTAGAGAAACTGTCAGAACAGGTAATAAGGGTAGAGTCATCCGCATATTGTATCAGGGAGGATGTTGTACAGGAAGTAAGCAGTTGGTTTGTGAAAATATTAAAAAGAGTAGATGGCCAAGAATCGAGCCTTGAGGCACCCCAATTTGGATTGGTAAGTATGGGGAGCAGGTAGCCTGCCATCTTACCGATTGTTGTCTATTAGTGAGATAACTAGTGAACCATTTAACAGTAGAGGGAGATAAGTTGAGTTGTGATAGTTTATTGAGAAGTTTGGAGTGTGATATGGTATTGAATGCTTTATAAAGGTCAAGAAAGAGGCAAAAAAACAATAAAGTTTTGTCCATGGCTTCGGCAACTGTTTGAGTAAAGGGCAGTAGATGTACTATGATGGGGTCTGAAGCCATGCTGCATAGAGGTTAGGAGATTAGTATCTAGAAGGTACTTAATAAGTTGTCTGTGAATGGATTTTTCAAGGAGTTTAGATAGATGAGAGAGGATAGCAATAAGTCTGTAGTTGGATGTTTCATTGCTGTTGCCTCCCTTCTGTGATGGAGTGATAAAGAATGATTTCCATATATTTGGGGTGGTGGATTCTTGAATAGATATATTGATCAGGTCAGAATGTCAGAAACTGTTGCTTATCACAATCCTCTGAGCCCTGATATTCCGCTTTATTAGTATGATACCAAATGAAATATCTTACTGATGTCTAGGTAGATGATCTCCACTTATGCAACATCTATTGCTAGGATTTCCTCTCCCCATGTCCCACATGTTCCCACTTCCTGTACCTTACCCTGTGCAACCAGAGTAAAAATGGTGTCCAAAGGGAACAGATTGATATGGTGTACTGCTAGCATGTAAACACCAGAGGTGTGAAGGTTACAGCCCTGTTAGCTTAAGAACAATGGCAGAGAAGTCATGGGAGGAGTCCAGAGGAAAAGACCGGTTGCTTTTTTAAAGAACAATACTGTCCAGGATGACAGCAGCATGAATTCATTTCTAGAAGGAACTGTCCACTGAACCTGATCATGTGACCAAATTACAATGGAAATTGACAGTGGGGTACTGGTAGACCTGATCTTCCTGGATTTCAGGCCTTTGACTCAGTCCCACACAGGTAACTACTAAGGAATATAAAAGAACATAGCAGACACAAAGGAAATAGACTGCTGACTTTGTAAACAATAAGACACAGAGGATTGAGGTTAGAGGGGTTTCTGGAATTAGGGAAGGGATAAAAGAAGCACCATGTGGGGCAGCTCTGAGTCTTGTACTCATTAACATGCTCGTTTAACTAATTCATGGTTGGGAGGGTGGCCTAATGGTTAAGGTGTTTGCCTTACAAACACAAGATACAGGCTTTGAGCCTCACAAGGGATAATTGGCTAGGCTTAAAATGGCTCTCAAGAGCAGTTAGCTTAGTACTAATCTATGAACCTATGAATCATACCAATAACACTTTTTTGTATACTTCAGTATAACATGCATAGCTCCTTATGGTTTACCATTATTTTTAGCAGACTTCCTTAACTAAGTGAGTTACTAATTAATAATAGGGAACGTAAGAAACAGCAAGGTCTAAGTAAACAAAATGACACTAAGATTTCTAATGTTGGGTGTCCTACAGTGGAAATAATAATAATCACTATTTGTCACTTATTATTCATATTTTTATATTTACATTCATATTTTCATAAATGAATGAGATACTTGGGGCCAGATTCATGAAGGCTTGCACAGAGTCTAAGAGTAGAGTAAGACTCCATGCAGCCAACATGTCCGCCGAGCGATCCAGGAACAGCCGGTAGGGGCGTGCAACAGAGCTCCTTAAACGACTCTTACACGGACAGGGCTAGCATATGCAAATGACCTCAATTGCATGCGAAAGCTATGCAAATGAGGTAAATTTGCGATCCAGGAAACCCAAACCTGTCGGAGTAAGAATAGTGTTATTTGCAGAAATGTACTCCGTTGACAACTGAGTACGGTTCAGCAAATAGCAAAACGGAGCCATGACAGCTCCAAAAAAAGGATGCATGCAGTTGAGGAAGCATGCCAATGGCCAAAAATACGGCCATTTGGCAATGTTCACCGATGCAAAATAAAAATAAAAGATTTTTTTTTAATCCCGATCGCTGATAAGCGTAGCGTAGCCCAGCACCGAGCAAACTCGCTGCGCTGAAAAAAACAAAAAAACAATAATTAAAATCCACAAATGTGGATTTTATTGTAATGCATAATATACAATGCAAGGGAATGGCAGTCCGAAGACAACATGGCTACCAAGTAGAGGTTGCTAAGGGGGGAAGCTCAGTCTAAGAGATGTAACCAAGCATTAGTAGGCAATCCTATGCAAATGAAGGTAAGGATAGTGAATCCCAAGTTTACATAGCAAAAGAGCACAGTCAGTGGAGTGTAGGAGTAGGATAAGGGGAGTATCAGAGTAGAAGATTGGTGACATCACAAGGGGGGTATGTATGAAAGATGTGAAGCTCATTGGAGCAGAGTGGCATGTGTTTGCTGTCAGTTACTCATCACTGGAAGAGGTGTGTCAACAGATACCCTAGTTAAAGGGACTAAATGGAAGGTGTATGCCGTGGATAACACCAAAGTTTCTTGTAGAAGTGCTTGCAACATGTTTGCGTGCGTGTGCGCGCCCGTACATCCGAGTAAGACTGTGTGCATGCGTTTAAGCCGGAGTAAGCATGTGTAAGGTCGTTTAAAGTTGTGTAAGCGCGTTTGCACCTGTGTGCATGCGTTTTAGCAAGAATAAGCCAGTTTTAGTCCATGTAAACATGTGTGCGCATGTGTGAGCTGGTGTGTGTGTGTTTGCGCTTGTGTGCACGGCGCTGCCCCCCTGAGGAAACAGAAAGGGAAAAAGAAGCACAACAAATAGTAGAAAGTTAACCAGGGAGTACTAGCAGAGCTAGCAGGTGAAAACAATCAGAATCAGGCAATTACACAGGCAGTACACTAGCCCAGCCCAGAACTTAAAACTCAGCAAACAACTTTCCACTATGTTTTTCTCAGAGACACTGCAACACTGCAGTAAGCTAATAGAAGTGAAAACTGAAAAAGCTTTACTGAGACAAAGAAGTGTTAGGGGCTGCCATTGCTGTTATAAGGTGACATATGCAACATGCTGAGGGTGGTGACAATGCGAATGCTGCTGAGCAACCCACAGTGAGGAGATGGAGAAGAGTGTACAGGCCCAGGGTAACCTACCAGTGGCTACATGAGCTGGAGATAGTGGAGCGCTATAGAGTGGACAGAGACCTCATGCAGCAAATTGTTGAGCTGTGCAGGCCACGCCTCACACACAGAACCAACAGAGGGGAACCCACACCAGTGGAAACCAAGGTATGTGTTGGCCTAAGAATACTAGCAACAGGTACCTTCCAGAGACCAACTGGTGATATGATGGGGATTTCACAGGCATCAGCATCCAGGGTACTGCACCAGTTCCTGAATGCCATGTCAGCATATGTCAGTGATCATGTATATTTCCCCAATTCCCGTGAGGTATTGGCCAGCAATATGCATCTTTTCCAGCAAATAGTGGCATACCCTGAGGTAGTGGGTGCAATAGACTGCACGCACATATGCATCGAAGCACCAGCTGGTGAGCGCGGTAGGGTCTACTATAACCACAAGGGTTTCCCCTCCATCAACTGCCAGGTCGTGTGTGATGCCCAGGGCATAATAATGAATGTGTGTGCTGGCTGCCCTGGAAGCTACCATGATTCCCATATCTGGCATCTGACACAGCTGCACCAGACATTTGCCAATGGGGACATCCCTCATGATCACCTAGTGGGGGATGCTGGATATGCACTTGAGCCGTGGCTGATGACACCCATCAGAAATGCACACACACCTGAACAGGAATGCCATAATGAGGCACACGCACAAACACGAAATGTAATCGAGCGTGTGTTTGGGCTGCTCAAGTCATGGTTCCGTTGCCTGGACACATCTGGTGGAGCCTTGCAGTACTCACCAACTACATGTACCCAAATAGTCATGGTATGTGCTATGCTACATAATATGATCCTGCGAAAACAGCTGCAAGCAGGAGCAGCATAGGGCAAGGCCAAACAGCCCCCCACCATTGCCAAGGCCATCACAGGCAGAGCGTGACTCGGAGGAGGAACAACCTGAGCCTGCCCCAGTAGGCAGAAGGAGGCGTGCCCAGTATGCTTTGGCCTTGGCAAAGAGGCAATGCATAGCATATACACTGGCTCAGTAGGAACCCTGGAAATGATACCTCTCTCTGACTCGCACATATAGTAAAAGGGATGCCTAACCTGACACTACCTGTCAACAAACATGTATAGGGAGTGTAATATGTGCATCTGACATAGGCAGCCCTGCAGCACCACCTGAGGCATGATTGCCATGTGTTAAGCAATATAAAGCAGTGCTAAATAGCTTTCACCACTATTTACTATATGTAAACAAAATTGCACACACTAAGTAGCACAACTTTGGGCAATGTTGAGCAATATTGGGCAGCATTCTGCAATGTTGGTTAATGTTGAGCAATGTTGTTCAAGTTGGGTCAAAGTTGAGCAAAAGCAGGTAAACATGGTCATATTTGCTTTACTGTTCCTTAAGCAGTCTGGTCTGCCCAGTATGAAAATATGAAGCAGTGACAGTCCTTGAACCCAGGATACTGTGCACTATAGTCATAGTTCTGAACCACTAAACGATGACAGTATTTCAGTGGGCAGCCTGTATGAAGAAATGTTGATACGTCTATGCAAGGTATCTCATGGAAACCCTGCAGGCACAGCATAATCCCTGTCGAGGTATGACACAAAGGTGAGCCCTGCAGTAAGAATAGAACCTTATTTTTAACACACATATAGTATAAATGTTGATATTGGTCATGTTCACACACATCAACAAATGTAGTGGACCTCAGACAGCAACATACTGAAAGTTCACACTGGGCATGCTCAAACACTCGAATAAATGAGACAAATGTCAGGCAGCAAAACACTGGAAGGACAAACTGGGCATGCTCACACACTTAAGCCATGTCTGAGTACAGCAGTGGGCCACACATATCCGGCAGTTGCATGTGTTAACCCAGGTACCTCTCACTATTCACCAATCCGCCTTGTGCACACAGTAATATGACAACAGACATATATATATAATATAGTGGAACCCTGTCATAATCAAATATGCTCTGCAGATACTTAGGTTGTTCATAGAAAGTGGGAAAGCAAAGAAGAAACAAAACCTGCAATCAGTATCATCAATAAACAATGTGCATCCTGAACATTATCATAGGTACAGAGGTTGATACTAGGCTATCTGCCCTAGGGCATGTATAAGCATAGCCAGAGTGTGTTTGGCTTTCACAACCCTGTTCAATTAGTAGACTGTGCCTGTGAATAGTAGGTCACACAAGATAGCCCATTTACATTTAGTTTATTGTGCCTCTGTCTAGCAGGGACCCAGAAGATATCCCAGGGGTAAACATACAATCACCCATGCACTTGTCAGGATGTCTCCTGTAGGTGGTCAGTGGGGGGATCTGCGTATGCGGGACTGGGATCTCATCCCAGAGTAGGTGGAGCCTCTGGGATAGGAATCTGTCCCTCCAGCATGTCCTATTAATATCTGTGCTGAGGTTTACGTCCCTGGAGTGTGTAGCTCTAAGGGATTCGGATATCCTGAGGTGGAGCATGTCCACTAATTCTGGTTTGGACATGGCTTTAAACAACAGGCACAGATAGCATCCGAGTAGGCAGTAAGTGACTGAGTAGAGCTGGAGTTACTTTAGCCAAACTGCTCAGGGCATCTGTGTGAGTCCCTAGATCTACTTGGTGAGGTACTTTTGGGGCCATCACAGTTGCTGCAGGTGTTGGGTAAGGTACATCCCAAATGGGGCATTGTATCCAAGCATGGGCCTGATGAGTATAGGGGCACAATTACCTCACTTGATCTAGATGTGAAACCTTATGGGATAATGTGGGCTATATAGAAGGTCTGTCTAACCACTTTGGCAACATGATTGTCAAAGGCGAGAGTACTAACCACTCGTGTCCCCAAATCCCTAATAACACCTACCGTACATAATGGATGACCACCTATGTGGTAATGTGTGGGCACGTTGTTATTCCTAAAGGGGATGACTATGCATCTAATGGCATTTAGCTGTAGGCCATGTCTCTGGCACCAGTTATCCATCTCTGTGAGACCCTTTTTGAGGATGCTTGTGCCAGCTGGAGAGTTGACTATGGCATCCAGTTTGCAGTCATCTGCGAACATGGTCAGCCATATTCCTCCTGTGTTAACCTGTACATCAGAGAAATATATACTGAACAAGAGAGGTCCCAGGACTGAGCCTTATTGGATGCCACGTGTAACTGGTGTATAGTCAGATATTGCACCTGCAATACTGACCATGTGGGTGCTATCCCTGATCCAGTTAGCAATCCATCTTGTGACATATGTGTCGATATTGAAGCTGGTGAGCTTATGTATAATGGCCGAGTGGGGTATTGTGTTGAAGTGTTTAGTGAGGTCCAGGTAGGCTGTGTGGACAACCCTCTCTACGTCTATGGACCTGGTAACTGTTTAAAGAAGTCGAACAGGTTCAAGAGGCAAGATCTGCCCACAACAAAGCAGAATTGTGTAGGATCCAGTGTCTGTAGGTTCCTGATGTCTATGTGTATGAGTTCCATGATGATACGCTCCATAGCTTTGCAGACCAGGCTAGTTAGGCCTATAGGGAAATATTGTTGGGGTCCGTAGTGGCACCACCTCTGTAGAGTGGGACCACTGTTGCTGTACGCCATTCCTTGGGTACATATCCTGTAGTAACTGTGATATTGAGCAGTGACTTAATGTGAGGGTTACGTTCGTCATGAAGCTCATGTAAGACGCAGGCCGGGACACCGTCCGGTCCCATTGATGCTGTGTTGTCTGCTTTGGAGGGGGCAGCACTCATCTGTTCATATGTGATGTCAGGGAGACTACACTTTGTTGGGATGGACATTTGCTCATTAGGGGGGATGGGGGGGAGATGTGCACTGAACCTGTTTTTCAGGATGTTGCCAATGTCTGTGTGTTCAGTGTATGTTTTGTCATTATGCAGTAACTCACAGCATATCTGGGAGTTTCCACCCAGTTCCCTGACATAACTAAAGAAGGCCTTGTGATTGTCCTTAGTGTCTGGTGCAAGTTTCCATTAGAAGCGGGCTTTAGATGAATTCATGAGTGATCGTAGCTTTTTGCTAGTACTGATCAGAGATGCCTTCCCTTCATGGGATTGTGCTCTATCATGTAGTAGCCTCCTCCTCCCATTGTATAGCTTATTAATGGCCGGGGTCCACCAGACAGGTCCTCTGCCTTTGGAGGAGTGAGTCCTGTTGTTATTTGGGATAGCATGATCCATGCATTCCAGTAGGTGTCCATACAATGCGTTTGTAAAGGATTCAGTGGTCTGGGCCATAATTACCACTGTCCCAGGGTCTTTGAAGGATACCACCTTGGTTTGGAGAAGTGTGACGTTTGCTTTTGAGCAGTTCTTCACCAAGATTACCTAGGATGGTGGTGGGGACGGGATATGGATGTCCAGTGAGATAAATATATGGTCTGACCTAACCAATGAGGGGTATACCTCTGGTGTGGAACATAGAGTCCCCATGTTGGTGATGATCATGTCCAATATGTTTTCCCCTCTTGTGGGTGTGGTGACCAGTTGTGCCATAGCATTTGAGTTTATAAATTCTAGCAACTGTTGTGCGAGGGTGTTGGGGCTTGAGTAGTATTCCCAGTCAATGTTTGGGTAGTTGAAGTCACACAATATAATTGTGTTTGAAGAGACCTTCATATTCTCCAGTGTTCCCATGAATACCGAGTGGTGTTCCTGAGTTTGGGAGGGTGGTTTGTAGCAGGCTACAAACTGAAAGGCAGTTTTGCCCACTGTTAGTTGCACATGTATGGTCTCCGATGCTGCATGCAGTGCTACTAACCTGGAGGTGTGTGTATCTGTGATGTATTTGGATACTATCCCTAATTTTGGTGGCCGGTGTGAGTCTTGTGGCCGAAAAGCATGGTATGAAGTATAACCTGGTAGTGCTGGTGTGCTTTTGGGAGCCTGAACCATGTGTCTGTTACTGCACATATATCGACATTCTCCATACTGAGGAGAGTCCTGAGTGCATGCATTTTGTGGGTTAGACATCTGGTGTTGAGCAGCATTACCCTTAGTTTCTTTTACCTTGTAACATCTGTGGAGGTGGGTTTGTCTTTTGAGCCTTGCTTAAAAAAGCCACTATGGATGTGGCAAGAATCTTAGCCAGTATTCAAAAGTCTAGGGGTGACAGGTGCAAGCTGTTCATAGCGAATCTACGTGGCATGTCCAGCATGTCATCCCAGGCTGACAGACACTGGATCCCCTTTGAATGACACCAATATGTTAGCCAACTGTTAAAAGTGATCAGTTTGTCTGTATACTGCAACATCATTCTTGGTGAGGGTAAGATGCTACACAAGGTCAGGGTCATACTGGCCTGGGCTACATGATCAGAGAGCTCCTCTATGTCTCTTGTCATGTAGTCCAGGGAGGAACGTCTGAGGTTTATTCACACCAGCATGGACAATGTTGGAGCCATATTTGTACTTGCTTTGGAGTGACCTGAGTGCATGTGTTATGTGGGGGATCCTGTCACCCGACAGACAGCTTAAAGTGATGTTCTCCTTGTTCAGCCTGGTGAGTGGGACGTCAGTGTGTCTGACAATAAGAGTCACCTATTACAAGTGTACTAGGTGTGTTGTTTAGCCCTAAGGGTGGTGACTGTGTGGCACACTGACTTTGTGAACTATGTGATATGTGGGTATTGTTGTGGGGTAGCAGTTGTTTGGGTGGCTGCTTTGGATGCCTCTGCTGCTTAGGCAGAGTTTATTTAGAGCCTCCGAGTATGTTTTTGTGTGTTAATGTATTTTGTTTGCTGTCGCTATAGGTCTATGTGAGACTGGATATGTGGTGTGTGTGTTTACCTTCACCACCTGATAGACTATGCCAGTCACGGGTCGAGAGAGCTCAGCCTCCTGTTTGTCCATATAGTCGCATCTCTCACATATATCTGAGTTTGCTGGGAGGAGGAGAGGGTTGTCTGTGTACATAAGGCAGTTGTAACATAGCATCAAAACACCTATATTCACCAGCTGGACTGGAGAGTACACACGAAACCGACCTTTGTACATGCCAGGATATTATGATGACATACTCTGTTGACTGATCACAAAGGATCAGTAGGGTGTTAAGTGTGTAAAAGAGTATAACAGGGGTTTAGTGGTCAGGTTTGTCAGTGTTTTGGAAAGATTATCTGCGAAGGAGTCCAGACAGAACCATGACACCTCCTCCAGCTATGTCATAAATAGCAATGTACAGTCATATATGTCCTGAGTTATGGCCAACTGTACCTGACTGACAATGCCGACATCCTGTCAGACAGGCCCATATATACATACCCACCTCCCACTGACAAAAGGCCCTATCATCATACCAGGAGATATCACATGTAGAATGGGTAAACAGCTCCTCCCAAAGCTGAAAACATGGCATCAGTTGGATTACATTGTTTACCTATATGTGTCATAAATGAACTACAGAACAAACAGACCCTGCACCTCAACAGTCTGTTGATCCTCACCCTCTCTACAGGATCTGAAACTGCCGAATGTGTTACAGCAACATATGGCACACCCCACAAGTGTTAGTGCACAACACACCATGGGAACTATAGTCCTATAAGCCTATGAAGTCTGAACTGCAAGGCCATGGAGTCCATCCTGATTAAAGTCATAAACAGAGCTATTGGAAGCCGACAAACACACAACCCTACCAACTGTGGTATGTTCATGGGCAGATCATGTTTCCCAAACCTGCCAGACTGTTTGCAAGGCAGACACCCAGGACATACATCACTGAAAGGAGCTACACACGTCCCACATAGACTTTGAATAGCCCTTCATCAACATCCCAGACACATGTTGTATCCACAAAATCAACAATCTGTGCATCAATATGTAATGTCATATGAAGGAATGGCAATCTGTCCACAGATAGATCACACAAGCAAAGAAATGTGGAGTCCTATTCAAGCTGTTAACACCTGCTGACCCACATGGTTCATTCCTGGGACTGCATAAAACAAAGTGCACGCACATTACCATGTCCAGTCTGATGATGTCAGTATCCCACAAATACAGCAGTTGAAATGAAAACTCCCAGTAAAGCATATAGCGCGTTGTGTTAATGCGTATCTCTCTAGTATCATAATATAGTAAGGTAGGGGTTTGAATCCTGCAATTTGTGTGTGTTTGTGTGTGTGTGTGTGATTTCCTTTGAGAGGAGTGGCCTTTTTGGAGACTGTGAAAAGACATTAAAAGAGGTAAATTCCTCTTTGGCAAGTCTGATGATGTCAGTATCCCACAAATACAGCAGTGGAAATGAAAACGCACAGTAAAGCATATAACGCGTTGTGTTAATGCATATCTCTCTAGTATCATAACATAGTTAGGTAGGGGTTTGAATCCTGCAATTGCTGAGTGTGTGTGGGGTGGTGGTGTGTGTGTGATTTTCTTTGAGAGGAGTGGCCTTTTTGGAGACTGTGAAAACACATTAAAAGAGGTAAATTCCTCTTTGGCAAGTCTGATGATGTCAGTATCCCACAAATACAGCAGTGGAAATGATGGAGCCATATTTGTACTTAATGTGTTAATGTGTATCTCTCTAGTATCATAACATAGTGAGGTAGGGTTTGAATCCTACAATTGCTGAGTGTGTGTGTGTGACACGGTTGATCAATGTCTTGTGGGTTTTGCTTTTACTACTGTATGACATATCAGTAAAACAACAGTATGTGCATTGCACACTTCAGGTAACTGTGTGGCAAAGACATATATGTACATGTGACCTCAATCACTTCATAGGTGTGAAGCCTGCTTTCTACACAAATACATCTGTTGCCATTGACAGTTGGTGCTGTTGCTTCTTAGACCGTAGGTCACATATGTATGTGACAAGGCCAACCACTGTAGTGATCTGTGCCCTAGGTCATCTGTCAAACACACACATGACAGTTTCTATAGAATAGTGTGAGTGAGGGTTCATGCCTGGGGCATATTCCAGACATGTTCAAACACAACACAGTCTGTCAATAATGTGCATTCATTATAGGTGTACAGCAACTCCGTGGATATGCATACAGACACCTTATTGCTTATGTGATACACTGAGGGATATCAGCATACCTTTGGGAATGTGAATATCAAAGGACAGATGACATCACATGTGGCTGTATGTACACATCGGTACCCCTGCTACATGTTGTGGGCTGCTACCAATGTGGTACTGTCAGGATACTATGTATAGTAAATGTGGATGACTATGCTATAGTTGGCTTAGAGCTTCACAGCATGGGTTGGTCAACAGGTATCTGTCTGTATGATACACTTGTGGAGGATAAGTGTCTAATCCGGAGAATGCATTCTAGGCCACTGTATGCATTACCAGATGTGGACGGACATATATCTAGTGTGTCTGCTTGTACCTAGGATGGCCACATGCCAAACAGGAGTGGTCACGGGAATGTGTGGCGGTCAATACCACTGGTAACTGGTATAGTATAGTACCGGAAGGATTCAAATGCTACTGTGTATCCTACAGCTGTGTGTCAGTTGTCAAGACATCATCTAACGATTGTTTAAAATCAGGCTGTGGAGGTTATGTACACTACCAGAATGCAAACCAATGACCGATATTAACAGTATCACCCGCAGCATAGTGTCAAACCATGTCACACACACATGTGTACCCAAGTTGCAACATATGTGTAGTAAAATGAATACTGGCCACCAATAGGAAATATGAAGTGTTAACACTGTGTAATACAGGACATGTCACCCTTCCCATGTGTCCACCATGCACGCACATGCAGACAGTGCACCTCCGCCATGTTCACAAATGTACACCTGCAAATCTGTACTGCACACATCACACATGTACCATCCACTCACCAACACATGCTGCCAGTACTACACACATCAGCCAAGTGGCACATGGGTGGACAATCCATGTTTGGAATTAACACTGTTGTAAACAATATTACATTGATAATCATAGCTTTGATGGATCATGCTTGCTCAGATATACCTACAAGGATATCATTACACTTTACTGTTGACAACATGCTAACATTGCTACACTGCTATGAGGTCACCCTGTGCATCAGCACCATGTTAGTCTGTTCCTGCATCAATGTCACAGATGACAGGAGGTGGCACAGTTTCATCATATGCACAGGGTGTGTTATTGATTTGCCAGAGCCCGACAATGACCCATCCAATTGACATGTGTGTGTGTGTGTGTGTGTGTGTGTGTGTGTGTGTGTGTGTGTGTGTGTGTGTGTGTGTGTGTGTGTGTGTGTGTGTGGGACAACAGTACAGTATGGGTCAGTGTTGGTGTAATGTGTGTGTGTATGTGTTAGCCCTAGGTGTTGGGTTTATGTGTGTGTGTCTGCATGCACACAGTTCCCCCTTGTGGCTGCCAAATATAGGAGGTTGTGGGACAGCCACAGACTGTACCTGCCAGGCTGTACAGATCACTGTCTCTGGCCACGGACACAGTACCTGTGCCTGGCAGGGGTGACACGGACAGTATCGGGTACTAAGCCAGACTGGGTACTATCATCAGAGGCAGAGGGATGTCGACTGGACCCATGTCCCTGCTGGGACTGGCCAGAGCCACGTGCACGTGGTCATCTAGGACGGTCTACCGACAGCCCAGACCCAACATTGCTGGGGCTGGTACTGCCACTACGGGAGCAGCTGGGACTTGTGTGTCATCTGTGACAACTGCCAGCCAATGATGTTGCTGGCATATGTCCACGTCGACGTCTCAGATGTCCTGAACTGTCCTGGCACATGGACATTACATTGCGGAGGACATCTAGTGTCTCCCCCAATGTCTATCAATGACCTTGGTGTAATTATGGATAGATACTGTCATTGATAGCGGTGTTATGAGCCCTCTGTGCCTTTAGTCCCTGCCTGGTGTACCGTTCCATACATGCCTGTGTCTGCATTACAGCCCGGAACATACCTGAGGTTATGAGACCTGTGGGGGCACGTCTGCCAGGAGCATTATGACCAGCAGTGCTCCCACGAGAACCCCTGGACATATGCCTATGTGGTACCATTCCAGGTGTCTGGGCATGGCTGCTGTGTGGGGTTGCATGTGCCATAGACACCACACTATCCTGGTTAATGCCTTCTGCATGCTGTTCCTTAGCTAAGGCCATTGGTGTTGAGGGATGTATTGGCAGTATGTATGTGTGCATAGATGGGGTGGAAAGCTGTGTACTGTCGATTGGCGGACCAATGACAGACCCTGTCAAACCTGCCTGTGCCACAACACATGTATCATCATGCCCACTATTTATGGCAGTGACTTCAGGTTCCCTGCTGCACTCATCCAACAATAGCTCAGCACCTGTGAGAGGGAGACAGGAAACACACTTTACCATCTGTACAGGATGTTAGCACACATGCACACATGCACACATGAACACATGCACACATGCACACATGAACACATGAACACATGCACACATCTGTACAGGATGTTAGCACACATGCACACATGCACACATGAACACATGCACACATGAACACATGCACACATGAACACATGAACACATGCACACATGCACACATGAACACATGAACACATGAACACATGCACACATGAACACATGAACACATGAGCACATGCACACACGAGCACATGAACACATGAACACATGAGCACATGAACACATGAGCACATGCACACATGAACACATGCACACATGAACACATGAACACATGAGGACATGAACACATGAGCACATGCACACATATACACTACTCAGTCAAGTTGACACACACACACACACACACACACACACACACACACACACACACACACACACACACACACACACACACACACAACAACAACAGCAATATGGAACATATTCATTAGTGGTTGATGGTGGAGTACAGTATCACAAGCCAAAGAGTCCTATCACACGTCAGCATGCAGGATATGTACTGCTCAACAGCATGCAGTGCGAGTGTGGAGAGTCCTTGTTGATAACAGTGTACATGTCGTTGATGCATGTGTGTTGTTCAATGATTGGCCTCACCCTGGAACACAATGTGTACATGGACACAACATTGCAGTGCAAGTCTGAAACGCTATCCAATGTCCTGTGCACCATCACTCATAGGTATACATACCATGGCCGGATGCACACAACTGTCAGGTGTATAGCAATGAATGCTATGTGTAGTACTGTAGTTACTGTAACTGGATGTAGTGTAGTACCATGAGCCATTATCAGGCAGCATCATGTGGTCACTCAAGGCCACTAATGTATGTCACACTGGCAACTATCTTGCTGTACCTGACCTGCAGCACTTTGGCTACATTAACCATTTCACAGCCAGTTGTTACATGGGTATGTAAGGTGTTCAATTGTGAGCATTGCCTAACATGACTGTGTTGTGTATTGAGGTGTGTCACACCGCCCCATGATCGGCCTCTACCCCTCAGGTATAGTATGTGTGTTGTGTTGATGACATTTGGGATACTGGAGTATGACCTTACAGCAGGTGTCTACATACGCCATGTGTATCATATTAACACTTACTGCATATGACAAAGTGGTGTATGTTGTGTGAATGTATATTGACTCTGCCTATACAATGTCCACTACAGTGTACCACAATTGGTTGGGATGCTCTGTGTCTTGCATGTGTTTGAGGCAGCTACTCGTGTTACTGGAATGTGCATAGTCCCACAGAGAACATGCAGAGCATGCACTATGTGTAGGTGTTTAACATGTGTATATGGCCTACAACTCTCCTATGACATGCACATGTTATATGCTATATTAAATGTAGAACACTCACCAGCATGGGTCTGCTGTCTTGCTGTCACACCAGAGGGACCTGCAAGGATATGAGACAGTTTGTCAGTGTCAACAACTATGGCATTGCTGCTGTGAGTTTGCAGTTTTACAGTAGTACAAGAGGTGACAGTCACAGGCATACAGGTTATGTCCCAATGTATCAGTATTGCATGACACCAGGCTCCATATCTTCTGAATACACAGTACACATCTGATAAATGCATGTTCTAACAACTGAGCTAACAGTAGTCTACACATATGCCATGTTACCTGCACACTCTGTATCAATGTGCTGGGTGACTCCAGCCTCCATGATGATACAGGTCTGTTGTACTGGTTGGCCAGGAGCCACCACGCTGAGGAGCAGCTCTTCCACTCTGGTGAGGGGGAGATGTGTTGCTGCACCACCACCTGCGGCAAGCTGTTGTCTGTGGACATCGGAGGCATGCTGCCGGACATGTCTGATTAAATCACTGCAGTGATGGCGTACCTGCTCATAAGTCCGGTTATGCATACCTACATCATTCACCCGATGGACAACATCCTGCCACAGTGCAGTGCGGCCATGCTGGTCCTGGCTGGTTCTAGAGAACAGCAGGTTGTGATGGTGTATGAGGGCGTCTGCAATGACTTCCTCCTCCTCAGGGGAATATGCGGGTTTCCTGTTGTGAGACATGTCCCTGGAAGACAATAAAACAGTAATTGTGAGCAAGTCATGTGGCACACTTAACATTCTAAAGTACAGACATCAATGAAATGCCATATATAGCAACCTATTGGCTGTCAGTAGATACACACTTTTAATACCACATATGACTGCTCAGCCCACAACTGCCTGACAGTGCCTGGCACATACTATATACCAAACCATGTTCTGCACAGCAACACAGTGAAACCAGTATGTAAGACTATACAATAGCACATGGCACACTGTATGTGACACAATGCACCACCTAGCTACAGGAGGTGTATATGAAGCTAATGCATACAGACATTTGTCATCCATTGAAATGAATGTAAAGTACAGTTACAGTACTACCAGTACACCACACTACTTGTTGATAGCAAACACCTCAGTAACATATGTGTACATTCATCTCTATAGGTGGCATATTGCTGTACTACACTATACATGTTGCTAGATATGCACTTATATCCTGTGACACACATACCACTGAGGCCATGTTACAGGCATACCCACACACACAACAGGCATACCTACAAGACACAAAGGTATTGCAACTCAGATTAATCTTACCTGTGTACCATACAGTACTGTGTGTCAGCACCTACAAAACCTCATGCCTGGGGTATGTAATGAGTGAGGACTACAGGTAACAAACAAAACAGTGTTTCCAAGCAATGTGGATATAAACCATACTGTGCTGTTTAGGCCTACAGCTTCAGGTAGTACTACAGTTCATATGGGATTTGTATTCACTAGTGTTAGCTATCAATAAGCATACATGTACTTCTTTAGCCTACAATGGCACACTGCAGTCAACACCATGGGACTATGTCACACCGTATGCCATACTGGTTTTTCTGCCTAGCAATAGCATACATATCTTTTGCTAGGTTTACAGCTACAACACTACATACCATGATATACACAGTTTCCCACTAGGCTATCACACATATACACATCTTTGACACATTCGCCTACACATTCTCTATCACACACAGTCAACCTCACATAGCAAGTAATGCAACAAGCACATGCGTGTGTGTATCGGGTCCTAGGTAGCTAATAGGCTATTATCCGTAGGGCCTATGGAAGCCTAGACATATGGTACCCTGCCCTTCAACACCCATGTAATGTAGGTTCATGTGCCCCTGTCATGCAGAGCCACAGAGGTGATTCCCGGGTTGTGTTTCCTATCTCACATCCAATCATCATGATTATTCATGGCAACTGCTAATGAGGACCTTCATTTGTTATTGATAGGTAGTTAGTTCCAGAGTATGGTATGTGTCTGTGAAATTATAATGTACCACTCAAGCATGTTCTGCTTTTTGACGTTACAAGGTTTGGATCAGTACAGTGTGTAGCTTGTATGGAGTTTCATCTGTTTATATGGAGCATGTCCAACACCTGTGGGTTTGGCATAGCTTTGTATGTTAGGCAGAGGTAGCCTCTATGTAGGCGGTATGCGACACAGTGTAGCTGTGGTTTTGTAAGACAGTCTGCATAGGGCATCTGTTTGTGTCTGGTAATACTCTTTGTGAGGTATGTGTCTAGCATCTACAGTTGCTGTGGATGTCTTCTGAGGTACATACCAACAGGGCCATTGTACTCTATGATGGGTGTTATGACTGATGAGTAGAGTGGAACACTGACCTCTTTTTCCATGGCTGACACACCTTTTCTGATGACATGTGGACCATACTCATTTTACATGACTAGTGTGGCACTGTGATTATCAAAACGGACACTACTGTCCACCTGTGTCCCATAGTCTCTTATCACACTTTCGGTGTTGAGTAGACTACCACCTATGCGGTAGTTCATGGGTACAGGGTTTCTAACAAAAGGGATGGCAATACATGTACAACATTGAGCTTGAGCATACATATGAACATCCATTGGTGTACATATAGATATACATGTAGGAACATATACAGTCCACCTTTCATGGTGGGAATATCTATTATGCAAAGGGTGAGAGGGATAAAGTTATGTAATGATATTGCACAGTCTTGTGCAGAATGCATGGAAGGTATTCTTAGCCCATGTATCTTTAGCAGGACACCCTATCTGAAAGACTACAAACATAACAAATCATACCCATGGCGTTTAAACACCACATGTCATATGCTAGCACTATATGCTGTCTTGTTTGACACACACTACAACCTACATTTAAATATGCACATAACAACCTGCACCAACATATAAATGTCCACCCTTCACAAACAGTTGCAGTATGTCCCTTGCTCTATGCACATGTTCAGATGCTAATATATCAGACACATATATATCTCTCCATATGTGTGTGCCATACACACACAGGGTCCACACTGTTGTCAGTCCGTACACCTCACGGATGACCTGTTGGGCCTTGCTACAACATGGACAGTTGTCACATGTGTGCATACAGTAATAGTACAGGCAGTATATATAGCTGCAAATGCTACATTACTATACTAGCCTGGTACAGCAGTTGCCAATGCTAAGCTACACATTATGTGACTATCATGCATGTCTTATTCTGTCACATCCAAGTTTATATAGGTGTTTGCACTACTCCCCAAAACTGCCATTATACGCAGTACTGTACAGACCATAGATAACATGTTCAGATGTTTGACATATAATGCTGAGCTACATATGTCACAGTTATGTTCCACTGCACACAGCTACACACTAATTTCTCCATGGCAGTGGTTATGCATGGCATCAGTGCATACATACCTACTGCTGCCACATATGCATGTTTCAGAGTATGTACAGTACTATTCATAAACATCTACTACTTGTCGGTAACTACAAATCTGTTACATACCTGTTTGCCCCTTTCAGGTCCATCTGTGTATGCTTTGACAGTTTTTTTTTTTATTAAGTAAAGTTTTTTACTTAAGTTTTTTTTTTGGTTAGTTCTACAGTTGCTGAAACGTGCAATGTAATGATTGCATGTGGGGATAGCAAGTACAATCTGCTTTTATAGGTATCTGTGCATGTGCATGTGATGCCCTCTGCACCAATTGGTGCCCAACATTTGGTAAATGCATACAGCCTGCTGTGTGGTAATTGCAGTACTCACTGTCATAGCAATCCAATGCTATAAACTGCTAAGGTATGTAGGCGTAGCCCTTTCAGATTTCCAGGGTGGGGTCCATGCTTGTTTGCTGTGGACACTGTTGTGTAAGTCAGAAGGTTGGTATACGTCTTATTAATGAAGCTAGAGGTGTAGACAGTGATGTACATGTTGTACTCAGACCTGACTGTTGCCACTTCCATTACAGAGCTATCAGTGTAGAGATTAACTTACCCCTACAAATGCTTACACAACATTTATGTTACTATGTAGTTTCTTTTGTACTCATATAATTAACTACCATACAAATGCAGTTATTGAAAAGTATTCTTTTGGCACATGAACTGTTTGTGAACTGTTATACTGTGAATATTAATGTACTCACTTCTGCAGGGTTTGTGCTTTTTATTGTTGACATTAGCACAGGGTTCTCAGGACAACTGGACAATTCCAGTACTGAGTATGCCTACCTACACCCTTGTTAGACCCTAAACACACAAGTATATTTTAATTGTGTGTGGGGGGGGGGGGGTGCTTACTTACAGAGAGCATTATGTATTATTGTGTGAATATTATCTTACTGTACTTAAAGGATTGGTGTGTACCTGTTAGTTTATCAAGGCAGGTGGTCTGTCTGCATAGTTCCAAACTGTGAACCTATCCAGATGGTAGCCAGAAGTTACACTGTTATTCTTTGTCTGTGCAACTCACAGGTGTTTTCAGGACTGGTACAATGGCATTGTTACAGGCAGTTGCTACCAGTACATGGCTACATCCTTTGGTATTTCTGTGTTGTACTTCTACATAAGGGTATGCTTGTGGAGGTCCTACCAAAGCTATTTGCAGAGTGTGTAACAGCAGAATAGCTTATATGTCTGTGTGTTTGTGCCTCTGCCAGGCCTATTAAACACTCAGATACATCTTTGCATGGAGTCAGGGATAGGTATTTAAATGTGAGGTACACCTTACACATAATAGGGACAGTAAGTGTAGACTTGAGTGAAGCAGTGCATATGGATTAGTACTCCTTTTATGAAGTACGAACGGTGTCTACTGTTATTATTGTCAGTATTCATTGTGTAATACCCCACCTTTCTGACTGACGTCAGTACTTTTCAGAGGGATTCAGAGGGACACAGCTAAAACATGTTTCACAATCAGGGACATCCCTGAAAAGTAGTCACAGTTAGTAAGTATGGCCTCTGCCCTAATCTGATATGCCACTGTTTGTCCTGCTATGATACTGTGTGGGGGTTGTAAAGTGCCTCTGTAACATTATTTGCTGCTTGAATGGCTGCTTCTCACACCAAACTCATGTAATGCAATTCCACAACTATTGCTGGTAAAGATCCACAGAACAAGCTTTGTGTTATGGCCTTCCTATTTTTCCTTTACATTCACTCATTGTAATGCATGATATATTTATTTCAGCACCAAGTTATTGTAAAATCTGCTGTGGCTTAGTGGTACTTCATGCAGTCTAGTGTATCCAAGTTCTGGGGTTCGAGACTGACAGAGGTGTTTTATTTTGCTGCTGAGCAGAACAAGGGCCCTGACATAGAGTGACTAAGGCACTTTTAAGCAGTTGTAATCGGGTTTGCGCGGGTTTGCGTGACACTTAGCGATGCTAAGCTTAGCGCACACATGTGCACACTCGCTTAAACCCACTTACTACTGCTTAAAAGTGCTTACTCTCGCTAACCCCCGTGCTAATTTCTTTGAAAGAAAAGAAAATGGGGAGATAGGAAATTGGTAAAAAAGGGGGCACAAAGAGGGAAAGACAGTAGGAAAACAAGCTCGGGATGTGCAGGACGGGTGTAGGGAAGGTCCACAGCTGCCCATTTCTTTAACAGCAACAGCTGTTCATATGCAATGAATTTTGAGGGAAATTTGAATCCTTCCACCCTTGAGAGAGGGGTGATGACAACAAAGTATGTTGTACTGCCAATTATAATTATCAGTTTACATGTCCAGTGGACATGTGTGCAAAATGGGCAGCTATGTATGGGGCGTCCTTTTTTTTGTGGGTACAGATTGCCCTTTTTTTTTTTTCAGGTGAGAGTGGAACGTGAGGTAGAGGAAGTAGGTATATTTGGGGAGGTAGGTTGGGGAGGTAAACAGACAAGACAAACAAGACGCATAAAGGGGCGGAGTATGACACATGGGGTGGGTGAACACAATTGATGGGGACAGATGTTTGGAAATCGCAAGCCCATGAGCCCACAGATGGTAAAAGTGGGACTGAGATCCCCACCCATGGGCAGTCACCACTGAACCTTCACAGACCCGAGGGTCACTGTGCTTGGGGCTGCGTAGGAGGGGCAGGCTCACCCATGAGTCACACCACTCTCGCCTCGAGCTGGCATAGGGGATTAGTGACTAAATGCTGGATCTCCCTACGCACCACAACCCGGACCCTTCGGAGGGTGACAGGTGGCCCTTCTTCGCCCACGCTTGCAGGGGGGATGAGCCCCATCCCCTGTAGCGCTTCCACCCGAAGGTGGCACAGGACCAACGGAGGAGGGTAGCCCGGGCTGGGCACCGGACATGCTGGTGCCAGGTGCAATCGCCAGCTGAGGAGGGACAGGTAGGTCCGCTGGGACTGGCCTTCCCATACGTTCTGTGATTAGGTGTGTTTAATTACAACATAGACGACAGCATTCCAAATTAGTTGTAACAGCATGCAGTAATATTTCCATTAACCCAACGCACCAGGGTTACAACAGCTGAACAGCAAGCATAACACATGCATATATTGAACAACAGTGGACATTACAACAGCATGCAGGGATGATTGGTGGCAACAGGCCACCAAGATTGTGGTGTTTGAACAGGGCACATGCATCAAAGGAAATTCAGATTTTTATTGAACAATAGGACATATGTCCCAACAAATGTTATGAGATTACACATACCCATTGAAGTGTGGAATTGCATTGTTTATGCACATGGAGTAGGGGGTAAAAAGAAACATCCATTAACATCTTATTAGTACTTTTACTCTACACTACATTCCTATTGACTGCAGGTGTATATCCCCTACATGTATTATTACACTAGGCAACATGCATTAGATTGTGTAATGGGTTTGGCTAGTTCATTATATACCTGACCTATATCTGACATAGCAACTGTCCAAGCTGCAGATGTTACTGCTACATACTTGTATTTTATTTATATATTGATGTATCTACACATCTGGATGTGTTCACGTGACATTTTCACTTAATTTTCTACAGAATCCTACATTTCATGTAGCACACTCACATTTCTGGTGAACACCTTGACAAGCTACTCGTGTGCCAGATTTACCTATGCATGACAGCCATTTAACAACTGTTGAGGACTGTTATATGCTTCACAGCTACTGGCACTTCCTTCATCCACTTTATATGAGACTGCACAACTGTGGGTTGACAGCACTTAATACAACAGTACTATTTATTGAATGCAAGGGTACAACAACATTTCAAAGTAAGTGACACAGACACACTCCAAGTTTTATACCTTTATTAATTACATCAAACACTCTTTTCTACAGCCTCTCTCCTTTATTTCACATTACAGTGCATACGGGAGACATATTCAGGACATATTATACCTTTATTGATAGGTTACAACACTCTTTTTCAGGCTTGCTCACTTATATTATATAACAGTACATGCAGAGATAGTATTCCAGACTTATTTTACCTTTATTGCTGGGTTAGTACACTCTATTTCTGGCTCTCTGACTTATGTTATACAACAATACATGCAGAGAATTTATTCAGGGCATTTTATAGCTGTATTATTGGGATACAACACTTTTGTCATGCTCTCTCACATATATTATATAACAATACATGCAGAATAATTACTAACCTGCCTGGTGGCACATCCTTAGCAGCCTATCTGCATAGGCTTGCTGGTTCATAGCATGGACACCTGCAGCTGTGAAGTAAATGAAGGGATATTGAGACATACCTATCCATTATTTAGACTATATTAGCATGTCTTACATACTGCATTACATGGCTACCTACTTAGTAGTGGGGCATCTTGCATATGACGGGCCTCCTGGATCCATTGGTTCAGAAGGTCCTGCTTCCGTCTCTTCAGGTCTGCATGGTGGTGACGGACCTGCTCACCAGTCCGAGGGACGCCTGTGGCACTGGTGAGCTCATGAGCCAACCGGTTCCAAGCCTCTGCCTTATACTCCGTCCCCTGGAACTGGCCCTGCAGGAATCGAGACTCATGACGATGGACTAGGAGCCAGACCATGTATTTTGACTCCTCGATACCCCAGCGTTGCGCTCTAAAGCGAGTACCCTCTCCAGCACCAGACATTCTAACTGCAGATGGGAGCTACAATCAGTTATGGTGATTATTCCCGCCTATGGAGCTTAAATATGCTGACTTTCCCGCACTTTTTTGGGATTGGCCGTTTTTAAACATTCTCGGCTGACTGCAGACCTGCTTAGCAATGGTTAATCTACCATTTATATATATATATATATATATATATATATATATATATATATATATATCGTTGCCCGACGGTGCGCTGGTTGGTGCGGCGCGCACCTCCACACAAACCGATTGCGCTGGGTAAAGCACTATTTAGCTATGGGCAACTATATTGCACTGGGCAAAGCGCTACTTAGCTATGGGCAACTATATTGCACTGGCCAAAGCGCTGCTTAACTGCGGGCAATTATATTGCGCTGGGTAAAGCGTAGCTTAACTGCGGACAATTATATGTCAGGTTCCTTTAAAAATATACATTTTGTTCACTGATACATAGGCCATTTCAATGCTTTTTAGTAAAAGTTTAATCATATATGTCAGGAATTATTTCATATACTCATTTTGAACATAAAATAGGAAGGGTAGTGGTAGGACTCGAACCGTGAATGCCTCCTCTTTGTGCGAACGCTCTAACACTATGCTATTACTATTTTACATAATTTGCATGCACATTACTTATTATGCTCTTCCATGTCGAGATTGCTAACTGCAGCTAAGCAATGGGCACACCCACGCACACACGCGCAAATACGGGCAGCTATATCGGGAATTAGAAAAAACAACATTAATGTTTTACTTTTTATAACTGTGCTGGGAGTTTACAATGTCAGGGAGTGTGGTGTTGGGTACATGGACATTTGAGCAGACTCACTCTTGTGTGTTGACATTTTGCATTTCACACTTGCAGGGGCGTGGACCTTTACACTGCTCGGCAGTCGGACACGCCCCCTGCTTGCCTGCACGGTCCGTGTTAGACTTGGGGTAGAGTCAGCATGCCCTCATGAATATTCATGGCATGCTGACATCATACCGTTCAACTGCAGCCTCCGAGTAAGACTTATTTAGTCTTACACGGAGGATTCGTGAATCCGGGGGTTGGTGTTTGGGCATGGTGCGAAATGTCATGATGGGATTCAGAAAAATATAATGGCAGTGCCCATGTATAAGTACAGTAGACTGAAAATATTTTTAAACATAAACCTTTTATTGACAGCTTATAAAGAAATTGGACAATGCAAAATTATATATATATATATATATATATATATATATATATATATATATATATATATATATATATATATATATATATATATATATATATATATATATATATATATATATATATATATATATATATATATATATATATATATATATATATATATTTTTTTTAATTTCGGAAGGCAATAAACAATCATAATATTTGCAATGAAAGGAAGCAAAGGAAAGCACCACTGCTTAAAAACCAATACCAAGTGAAAGTGGCAAAGGCACACACTCGATGAAGGACCACGAACAAGGGAATAAATAAAACCTTCATCGGGTGTGTGCCTTAGCCACTTTCACTTGTTAGTGGTTTTTAAGCAGTGGTTCAAGAAGTTCAAGAAGCCTGAAATTATACAGACGAAAACGCTTAACCAGTAAACTTGTTTTAACTTGAGTTTAATAAAGTTAGGTTTTACTCTTGCGCCATGGTACAGTTGTTGTTGTTTTGGTCATTTCCTGGTCTTCGGCACTTAAGCATCTTGTGTATTCTGGTCCCAGCTGGCAAATAGTTACTGTTGCCAATACTGCCACACTTTTTTGTTTTGTCCCCATAATCTCTGGATATACTTAGCTGTTAGTGTTTCTGGGTGAACGAGGCCCTAGACTTTGGAACATGTTCCTGTGTGACCTCAGTTACACAAATGTGTTACGTTTATTAGTTGCAGCCCTGTCTCTGATTTCAATGTACATTAAATGCCTATCTCTGTTTATAGCTCCCTGTGTGTACATGATACTCTCCCATTATGTCCATAGCAATTTAAACTCATTTTGCCTGCATCTTTATTTATGCATCACCGATTTAAATACAACAGTATATGCCAGGTATTTCCTCTGACAGAGGATTTATGCAAACAATTTTAATTAAAAACATTACATTTTTTTTGGGGGGGGGGTTGGCTCCCGATAGTATTATACCCTTTGCAGCAATCACTGGCAGTGAAATTGCTAGTGTGGTGCTCAATGGCTGCGTGGCCTTATCATATGGACAGAGTGAACGTGTGTGTGTGTGTGTGTGTGTGTGTGTGTGTGTGTGTGTGTGTGTGTGTGTGTGTGTGTGTGTGTCATAGCTGTCAACCTTTTAGCATAAGAAATCTGGACATAGCCTTAATTAATGGAGGGACAAAGACCCAAAATTTAACCAATTTTAAATATTGATCTTATAAACTTAGAAAGTTGATAGAATACCAGGCTTTGTGTTATCATACATGTTCTGAAGGATATGATGCCTGAAACTAATTTCTGTCATTACCTTATTAATTCATTCCTCTGTGATTTGCCAGGAAACTACATATTTTATGAGGGGCAGATCAAAATGAGGCAAAAATTTGGACATTCTGCAAAAATCTGGGCAGTTGAGAGGTATGAAAGGGTGAGTGTGTGTGTGTGTGTGTGTGTGTGTGTGTGTGTGTGTGTGTGTGTGTGTGTGTGTGTGTGTGTGTTTGTGTGTGTGTGTATTTTGGTTGAAAGGTCACAGCCATGGTCAAGGTACACTTTTTGCTCAGTGTGAAAATACGGTGTTCTACATTTTGACTGTTTGTCATACATTGCAATGGTCTGTGTTCCACATTGGCCTCTTAGCAGGTTGAGACCTATGGCCCAGGCTAACTATAAACTAATATACGTATTTCTATATTTCTCATAAAACTGTCTCTATAACTTGTTACTATGTCACACATACACATTTCTATTATTTTTTCCTTACTTTTACCCACTATCACACTATCTTAAATGAAAACATCCTCTCAGACTCATCTTCACCATGAAAATCTTTTACTTTTCACTCTATTTTCTCATCCCGACCTTCCTCGCTTCATGACTCCACCTTTCTCTAGTCATTAATAAAACTGAACAGAAAGTGTTACAACAGATGGTATTTACTTTATTTTCTATTTCTTTACCCCAAATTGTATATTACACTGCATTGTTAAGTTACCAAAGACCAATCAAACCACAAGACACAAAAAAACATCATCAGACTTTCCTGTATAGCACATCTGTATTGTTATTATCTGCTGTGATTTCTTTTGCCAGTCTCACCTGATTTCTTTCTGCTGTATATGTACTTTATACTGTAAGACCACTGTCAATTTCGTATATCAGTGTATAAAAAGGTATCATTATGTTATGTCATCAATTCCCCTAGTGATGTGGACATCCTCCAATAGAGTCTCACCCAAACAAATGACTGGTGCCAGAAACATGGCCTCAAACTGAATGCCGAAAAATGCATCATCATCCCTTTTTTGGAGAATGACGTCCCCACAAATTATCACATTGATAATAAGGCACTAAGCACGCAATCAGTCGTGAGGGACCTGGGAACCCAGGTTGATAGCAAACTGGCTTTTGACCACCATATTGCCTCCGTTGTACATAAAGCTTTCTACATGGGCCACCTCATTAGTAAGGGTATCTCATCCAGGGGCAAGGTGGTCATAACATCCCAGTATTCTTCCCTTTTAAGACTGATTATTGAATACAGTGCCCCTTTTGGCATGTACCTTGCAAAGCACATGCAGCAGCTGAAGAGACCACAAAGATTCCTCACCCAGAGAATCCAGGGCCTCAAACATCTACCCGACACAGACAGGCTAAAAGCCCTGTCCCTCTACTCAGTCTCCTACAGACTCCGCAGAGGTGACCTCTGTCTAGCATATAAAGCAATCTCAGACCCAGCCCTGATGGGACTGCTGGATATCCACAAGTCAAGCTCCACTCGAGTAACCTGCACGCAAGACCTCAACCTGGTCTGTGACATCAATAGGACTTGTTGGTGGGACAGATTTGTGTCCCAGACTCCCCTTTCGTGGAATAGACTCCCTCTCCATGTAAAGCAGAGTACCTCATTAAACCTTTTTAAGTGCAACCTGGATAACTGGATGGGGAACAGAAAATACACCCCTGGGATTCCACCTATGTTCCTGCTGGACAGTGGCATAGAGTGATGACTTGTTGGAACATAGGTTCATAAATGTGTACTAGGCCAATGGCCCTGGAGCCTTTACAAGCCTAGCCCATAGGATTACTCTGTCATCATGTGACCCGACCTTAGTACCCAGTGCCTCTGTCGAGTATAGCCACTGGAGTGATCCCTGGGGTGAATTTTCTATTTCCCATCCACTCATCAATATTTCTTTTGAAGAGAGCCAGTGAGGTGTTCTGTTTGACATGTATGGGACGTCTATTCCATAACATGGGCAGTCTCTGGGTTATGAACCTGTCCCTCCACAATGTTCTGTTGATTGTGGTAATGATGTTGAGGTCTCTGAAGCATGTGGTGCGCAGGGATTGGGATTTCTTTAGGTGTAGCATTTCTAACAGAGCTGGGTCAGACATGCTTTGTAAGTCAAGCAGAGATCACCTCTAAGTAGGCGATATGAGACAGTGAATAGTTGGAGTTTTTTGAGTCTGTCCATATAGGACAAGTGTTTAAGGCCTAGGATCCTCTTTGTGAGGTACTTTTGTGGCCTCTCCATTTGTTGCAGGTGTCTAGTGAGGTACATGCCAAATAAGGCATTGTACTCGATGATTGGCCTAATGAGGGAAGAATAGAGGGAGGCAATGACCTCTTTCTTCCTGGATGCAAAACCCTTAGTAATGAGATGTGCCACATAGAAGGACTTTCTGACCATAGTGGCAATGTGTTGGTCAAAACAGAGGTTGCTGTCAACCTGTGTTCCCAGATCTCTTATAACACCTTCTGTGTTCAGTGGACTACCATCAATGTGGTAATTCATGGGAACCCGTTTTTTCCCAAAGGGGATGACGACACATTTTTTGGCATTGAGCTTAAGGCCATGGTTCTGACACCAGTCATTGGTCTCAGTGAGGCCTTTCTGTACGATGTCAGCATCACTCAGGGTATTAATAATAGCTCCCAACTTGCAATCATCTGCGAAATTTGTCAGCCAGAGTCCCTTTGTGTTGGCTTGGACTTCAGAGAAGTAGATACCAAACAGGAGAGGACCCAGGACTGAACCCCGTGGGACTCCACTCGTGACTGGTTGGCAGTCTGACTTGGAGTCAGCTACTTTCACACTGTGGGTTCTATCTGTGAGCCAGTTTGCTACCCACCTAGTGATATAGGGGTTGATGGATAGCTTAGTGTGTTTTTCTATGATTCCTGAGAGGGGAATGCTATCAAAGACCTTGGCCAGATCAAGGTAGGCTGTATGAACCACCTTGCCTTCATCCACAGCTTTGGTGGCTGACTCAAAGAAGTCGACCAAGTTGAGCAGGCATGATCTACCCTTCACAAAACCAAACTGTGTGGGATCCAGAGTTTGGAGATTCCCTATATCCTTGTTTATTAGGTCCATGATGATGTGTTCCATAGCTTTGCATATCAGACTTGTCAGGCTAATGGGGCGATAGTTCCCAGGATCAGTAGTCGCTCTTCCTTTGTGAAGAGGGATGACTATAGCAGTGAGCCATTCTGTAGGGACAAAGCCTGAGGTGAGGCTACAATTGAACAGGACATACAGGTGAGGTGCCAGTTCACTCTGTAGTTAGTTCATGTAGAATACATCCAGGGATATTGTCAGGTCCCATAGAAGCTGTATTCTTGGCCTTGGACAGTGCTGTTTTAACCTGTACAGCAGTAATACTGGGTGCCTGGCAATCTACTGGTATTGTGATTGGTCGTTTGGGGGGAGGGGTAAAGTTGGCACTGAATCTGTCAGCCAGCATATTGGCAATATCTGTTGGCTCGGTATAGGAGGTACCATTGTGCATTGTGCTCAGAGTAAATATGGGGATTGCCGTGGAGATTCTTTACATAACTATAGAAGGCCTTGTGGTTGTCTTTACTATCTGTTGCAATTCTATTTTCATAGCTAGCTTTAGATGATTTGATGAAGGATCCCAACTTTTTGTTGAGGCTGATAAGGGAGTTTTTCCAGTCTTGGGACTTCACCTTATGCCGCATCAGTTTCCTCCTTCTGTTGTAGAGTTTTTTTTATGGCAGGGGACCACCAGATTGGCTTCCTATTTTGGAGGAGAGTGTCTTGGTTCTATTGGGTATGGCGAGATGCATGCATTTGTGTACATGTTCGTACAGTGCATTGGTATATGATTCGGCAGTCATGCAACTGTTCTCCATTTGCATGGGTGCCGTGAAGTTAGCCAACTCTGTTTTTAGGAGCCCAAAGTTAGCTTTGGAGAAGTTTTTCATGGTAGTTACCTTTGTGGAGGGGGAGTGGGAGGGATGTGGATCTCCAAGGTGATTAGTTTGTGGTCGGATCTAACCAGGGAGGAGATGACTATTGGTGTAGAGCAACGGTCGCCCATGTTAGTAATGTCCAGGTCAGGGATGTTGCTACCTCTAGTGGGGGTAAGAACGAGCTTGTCCAGGGAACTGGAATTAATGAATTCCAGGAAACGTTGGGCAAGTGTATTGGTACATGAGTAGTTTTCCCAGTTAATGGAGGGGTAGTTGAAGTTACCCAGTATGAGAGTGTTAAGTTGGGCCCTAATATTTTCCATGGTGCTTAGGAATGTGGAATGTGAGTCTTGGGACATGGTTGGGGACCTATAGCAGGCTACAACCTGAATCACTGTCTTACCCAGTGTTAGCTGCACCTGAAGTATCTTTGATGCATTATATTGGGCTACCAGTCTGGAGGTGTGCGCATCCTTTATGAATATGGAAACACCACCGCCTTTGGAGCTTCGGCCCAAGTTCTGGGGCCAAAAGGTGTGGAATGGGTCATAGCCTGGTAGTGCAGGGGTGCTTTATGCTGCCTTAAACCAGGTCTCTGTTACAGCACAAATGTCAATGTTCTCCAATTTAAGGAGTGTTTCGACCGAGTGCATTTTGAGATTTAGACTTCTAGCGTTGAGCAGCATGACCCTCAGATTGCATTTGTTTGTAGCTGTTACAGTGATAATTTGGTCTTTGGAACACCACCTAAAAAAAGGCACTATAGGGGGTGGCAAGAGCCTTGGCCAGTCCGGAAGCCCAGAGGTGACAGATGCAGGCCATCTCTGGCAAAGCATCGAGGTCTGCCAATCATGCCATCCCAGGCAGACAGATACTGGATCCCCTTAGAATGACACTAGAAACTAAGCTAATTGTTGAAATCAGTCATTTTCTGCTTGTGCTGTGGTATCATTCTGGGTGACGGTAGAATGCTGCTCAGAGCTAGGGTCATACCCCCCTGGGCTAAATTCTTGGCTAGGCTTGTAAGGGCCTCAGGAGCAATAGTCTAGTAACTTCCTATGATCCTATAATCTGTCACTATGTGAAGCTTTTCTCCATGGGTCTCTGCTGAAAATGAGTACTCCCAGTTGGACTTTCACGCTAAACAAATGTAAAATAAATAAATAAATAAATAAATAAATACATAAATAACATGGCATTAGGTGAAAGCTTTGATAATTATGCAGAAGACTGTCCTTGATATTTACACTGGAAGGTGTTCATATTGAGAGATGTTCAGTGTTATTTTTACAAATAAACATGTTTTTTCTGCTTATGTAAATAAATTAGCAACCAAGTACTTGGGAATTTATTGATGGCACATAAAAGGTCAAATTTGGCTGGACAAAAATGCTCTGAAATTATATGTCTAGGTACAGTTTTCAAGATATGGAAACTTACTTGTGAAACCTTTAGAAAAAAATATACTTGTGGGTTTGTCTGCTTTATAATATATTACAGTATTAAGGTAGAGTCTGTGAATGCACTGACTATTGCCACTGTAAATGAGTATTTTACTGATTCCTGTCTGTATTGTGTGTTAGCATTTACTCTTCACAAGATATTTGCATTTGTTTGGCATGTTTTTTAACACAAAAAAGCTTTGGAATGTAAGGATGTTTATAGGCTGCTAGACGTGTGACATTCCATGGGTCAGATGTGTTAACTCATTATGACATCAGATGTGTGACATTCCACAGGTGAGATGTAGTAATGAGTTAAGACAAATCTGATGGAACAGAAAACATGATCCCTCTTTGTGGATGATGTAAAGATGATCGTGGTGGAGGGGAATGGGGGTGGGGGTTCTTGTGGAAAAGATTGGGAAAAGTCAACCAAGTAGGCAGAAAATGGCAGCTGTATTAAATCAACACATTTTAAGTTACAACATGACTTTATATACAGTGATGGAAAAGAAAACAAATCATAATAGCTGTTTCCATTATTACTAACATGCGATATACATTATGGTTTCTTTTTAACATGATCACCCACTCCGGTATTGCATGAGCATTATTCTGCATGCATTGTGACCACAAATTCCATTTATTTATAGAGTCAGAGAGTCATAGATTGTTACTAGGCTAATGACCTAATGACCCACAGGGTCTTTCTAAGCCTAGCCAAGTTTTACTGAAAGAAGAATGACTTCCTGTATCCAAATAAGACACTGAGGACCAGACATTTATTAGCTACTTCTGTCCATAAGGGACATGGGTGTCTGGCCTGGTATAAATGTCCTATTCTCCATCCACTGCTCTAGGTTGTGCTTAAATTGGGTAATAGATGGACTCAGCTACACATGGATGGGAAGCCTGTTCCATAGGAGGAGCACTCTCTGGGCCACAGATTTGCCTCCAGCATATTCTGTTTAAGTCACAGACAAAATTCAGATCCCTAGACCTCGTATTTCTGGTACTCTTTGACGTATGAATATATAGAATTCATAAGTGTGAGATTTACAGGTGCCTTGTAAGCCAGGCATAGATCACCCCTCGGCAATCTATAGGAGACTGAGAAGAGGAAAATGTTTTTAAGGCACTCTGTGTAAGGCAGGTTTGTTAAACCTTGCATTCTTTTTGTAAGAAAGCTCTGAGATCACTGTAGTTGTTTCAGTATATATAGGTACATACCAAAGGGAGCATTATACTCTATGATTGGTCTGATAAGGCTAGAGTGCAATGGAATAATGACCACTTTGGACCTAGATGTCATGCCCTTACTTGTAAGTTGAGCAACATAAAGGGATTTCCTCACCACTGTGGCAGTGTGGTGGTTGAAGTTAAGGCTACTATCTATGTGTTTACCCAGATCCCTGACCACTGGGTTGACTCTTAGAGTGTATTAACAACATGGTAATTATCTAGGATGGTTGACTTCCTGAAGGGTACTATTATGATGCCACAATAAGAACAAAAGATTATTGACTTTAATAATTGGCTTAGTTTCTGGTGTCATTCTAAGGGGGTGCAATATTTTCAGCATGGAAGGAGATGGTCAACAGACCATGCTGCTTTGCCAGGGATGGTCTGCACCTCTCCCCTCTAGGCTTTTGAATATTAGCTAAAATATTGTCTTCCTCCATAGTGCCTTTTTTTGGCAATACCAAACTGAAAGTACTTCCGACATAGCAAATCAAAACCAAGAAAATCTAAAGGTATTACTGCTTAATGCCAGGAGTCTAAACAAAAAACTCCACTCCCTAGAAGCTCTCTTTACCCCACAGAATGCTGATATATGTTCAGTCACTGAGACATGGTTTAAAGCCATGGAGAGCACACCAACAGTGTTAGGTTATAATGCCTTCCGCACATTTAGGCCAGCTACTTCACAGACAGGGACTAAAGGTGGAGGTGTCTCTATTTACATCAAAGATCAATATACTTCAAGGCTGGTCAAACAGGACAATGGGCTTGAGCTGCTCCATGTTCTCACCCCATTGGCAAAATCCAGTACCACTTGTTTGCAGCTATAGGTCCCCCTCTGTGACTCAGGAAACGCATACCATGTATTTAAACTTATTAGAAACACTGACCATCCAACCCATTACCATATTTATGGGTGACGTTAATTACCACAGTATTAACTGTGAATCCTATACAACACTAAACGTACACGCACAGAAATTCCTGGATTTTGTAAACACACACACACACTCTCTGGACCAGATAGTCAATACACCAACCAGGGGTGCAACCATACTGGATCTGGTCCTCACTAATATGGGAGAGTGTTACACACCCCCTACTGTAATGCCTTCCACAGTAAGATCAGACCACAAAATGGCCTCCTTTGATGTAAAAATAAAACCTGGACCCCCAGCTAAACCTGGACTATTCAGGAACTATTTTAAGGCTAACCTCCTGCTGTTAAGTGAGAACCTGGCAAAATTTCAGTTTCAAGCCCCCATAAACTCTGAGAACACTGCTGCCTATGCAAAACTGTTCACAGAAACCCTGTACAGATTTTTTCATAGGATCATAGGAAGTTACTAGGCTATTGGCCCTGAGGGTCTTATAAGCCTAGTCAAGAGTTTAGCCCATGTTTAGACAAGTCAGCTCACTAAGCCCCTGTCCAGCAGTGACACAGGTGGAATCCCGGTATTTTCTGTTTCACATCCAGTTATACAGGTTGCACTTGAAAATGGATAATGAGGTACTCTGCTTGATGTGGAGAGGGAGTCAGTTCCACAGATGGGAGAGTCTCTGGGATACAAATCTGTCCCGCCAACAAGTCCTATTGATGTCACAGACCAGGTTGAGGTTACGTGTGTGGGTTACTCGAGTGGAGCTTGACTTGCGGATATGCAGCAGTCCCATCAGGGTGGGGGTCTGAGATTACTTTGTATACTAGACAGTGGTCACCTCTGAGGAGTCTGTATGAGACTGAGTAGAGGGCAGGGCTTTTAGCCTGTCTGTGTATGGTAGATGTTTGAGGCCCTGGATTCTTCTGGTGAGGAACCTCTGTGGTCTCTCCAGCTGCTGCATGTGCTTTGTGAGGTACATGCCGAAGGGGGCATTGTACTTAATAACTGGCCTTATAAGGGAAGAATACAGGGATGTTATGACCTTTTTGTCCCTGGATGAGATACCCTTACTTATGAGGTGGGCCATGTAGAAAGCTTTCCATACAAAGGAAGCAACATGGTGGTCAAAAGTCAGGTTGCTGTCAACCTGGGTGCCCAAATCCCTCACACCTGATTGCATGCTTAGGACATTGTTATTAATGTGATAATATGTGGGGACTTCATTTTCCCCAAATGGGATGATGATGCATTTTTCGGCATTCAGCTTGAGGCCATGTTTCTGGCACCAATCATTTGTTTGGGTGAGACCCTCTTGGTGGACGTCCACATCACTTGGGGAATTGATGACTGTGCCCAGCCTGCAGTCATCTGCAAACCTGGTCAGTCATAGCCCACTGGTTTTGGCCTGCACCTCAGAGAAGTATATCCTGAATAACAGAGGCCCCAAGACCAATCCCTGGGGTACACCGCTTGTTAAATGTCTACTGCTTGAGGTGGCTTCCCCTATTTTGATTAGGTGGGTTCTATCAGTGAGCCAGTTTGCTACCCATCTGGTAACATATGTATTGATGCCTAGTTGAGAGAGTTTATCTATTATTCCCAAGTGGGGAATAGTGTTAAAGGTTTTGGCCAGGTCAAGGTAGCCTCGTCCATGGCTTTGGTGACTGTCTCAAAGAAGTCGACCAGATTTAACAGACATGACCTCCCCTTGACATAGCCAAACTGTGTGGGGTCGAGTGTCTGGAGGTTTCCAATGTCCCTGTTAATGAGGTCCGTGATAATCCATTCCATGGCTTTGCAGATCAGGCTAGTTAGGCTAATGGGTCTATAATTTCTCAGTTGGTGGATGCTCTACTTTTGTGTAAAGGGATGACAGTGGCCATCCTCCACTCAGCTGGAACAAAGCCAGTATTCAGGCTTTGGTTGAATAGAGTGCCTAATGGTGCTGCAAGTTCCTGCCTGAATTCATGTAGGATGCAACCTGGGATATTATCAGGTCCCATGGAGGCTGTATTTTTTGCCTTTGAGAGGGCAGTGATGACCTGTTCCCTAGAGATAAGGAGAGGGGGGCAGGTAATGGGGATGTCCTGATTTACTAATGAGGGGGCTAGAGGAGTGAAGATTTCACTGAATCTGTCAGCCAGTAGGTTAGCTGTATCTACAACATTTGTGTATGTGGTGTCCTTGACCACCAGTTCTGAACAGATCTGGGTGCTTCCTTTGAGATTGCGAACATTTGTGAAGAAGGCCATATGATTATCTCTAGGGGAAAGTCCAACTGGACACAGGTGCTTTTTCAGCAGAGGCCCAGGGAGTAAAGCTCCATTTATTAGAAGTACAGAGTTACAGAATGTCAATAAACACGTTAGTTTACAAAGTTAGAAATGCTAACAAACACATTCTAGATTACAGGGATATTTACAAGCAATAGTTGCAGCTATTTACTTAACAGTTAGAGAACAATGATCCATAATATTTGCTTGGTGACATTCACATCACATATACATAATGTTGGAACCAACAATTGTTTAGTAGGTGGGCAATTACATCACACAACATCCTTGAATATATGCAGTTTAGAGAAATGAAAGATTAGTTTTATGCAGAAGTGTTTGAATATAGGTATAATAAACCACAGAAATAGTAATATTTGGTTAATGAGGCTGAGATTTGGACCTATCGGGATAGTTACAAGAGCAGAGCCAAGTGTCTTTTAAGTGTGATTTTAGAAAGATTTTAAATTGTAACATGGAGCTGTTGGTAGTTATTGGAGATGGAATTTGTACCATATTTTCAGAATGTAGTTGGAGAAGAGTGATTCCCCTGCTGAGTTACTGGCTTTTGTAACATCTAGAAGGAGTTTGCTATTAGAGTGAAGGGATCTAGAGGTGGAGTATGGTCATATAAGGTTTTGGGGAGCAGGGGTTTTAGCTGGTTGCTGGAGTATTTTGTAGGCAAACGTAACTGATTGAAGTGTAGTAGTTGAGGAAGTTCTAGTCAGTTTAGCCATTTTAGTGATGCACAGTGATGTATGAGGCATCTGTAGTGAATTTGTCTATTTTATTGTAACAAGATTCCAGTTTGGAAAGATCAGTTGTGCAGAGATTGGTTAGAATAGGGGAGGCATATAGGAAAGTTGCCATGAGGTGTGTGTGAGCAATAGTAGCTTTTGTGTTAGCTATCAGAAATTGCTTATTCCTGTATAGAAGACCTAGTTTCTTGTGGCGCATTTTAATGGTTTGAACTATGTGAATATCAAATTTTAAATTATTGTCGATTTCTACTCCTAGCAGTTTGGTATGAGTTATTGGGGTAATAATTGTTTTATTTTTGGATTGGATATTGAAAGACTGGGAAGGTGAGGGAGTTATGGTTAGGTAGAAGAGAAGGAGTTTTGTTTTGTTGTGGTTTAGTACGAGTTGGGAGTTAATGAGGGAAGTTTCTACAGATAGAAAGAAATCTTGGGTTATGTGTGAAGGTCTTGTAGGGAGGAGTCTATGCATATCAGAGGAGAGTCATCTGCATATTGTATCATTGATGCATGAAGTGTGGAAGTGTGGAGCTGGTTGGTGAAGAGAGAGAGAGAAAAGTAGAAGCCCAAGGATGGAGCATTGTGGAACCCCTACAGAAACTGGGAGAATTGGGGAGAGCTGGTGTTGCCACTGGAGGGTTTGCTGTCATCCTGACAGGTTGCTTTGGTACCAGGATAGAGATGAGTTACTAAAGTTAAGGGAGGAGAGACCCTCAATGAGTTTTTTTATGATTTACCATAACAAAGGCTTTGGACAAGTTTAAAAATATGGCAGATACAAATTATCCATTATTTCTGTGGTGGTTCTCTGTGCTGGTGAAGCCATGAGGGCTGTAGCAGTGCTGTGAGAGGGGCGAAAGCCATACTGAGTGTTTGATAGAAGTTTGTGTGTGTGTAGGAAGACCATGAATTGGGAATCTATGACTCTCTCTCTATGGTTTTAGATAAGAGTGACAGAATAGCTATTGGGCGATAGTTGGTACACTTGGTGGAACCCCCTCCCTTGTGAAGAGGAATGATGTGGGAGACCATCCAGATGGGAGGAACTAGATTTTTTGATATTGATCTATTTATAAGTATGGTTACTGGGTATTGCTTCTGCTGCAATTTGTAGAAATTCTGCTGGGAGGTTATCTGTGGCTAGGGTGCTTGGTTTAACTGTTTTGAGTAGTATTTTTATGGTATTAACAGATATAGGGAGTAGTGTAAATTGGTTGGGGCCACTATAGCAGTTGGAGCTATGTTGTAGTGAGGGATGGGCAGAGTTATTGGGAATGTTTTGAGAGGCATCTAGGGCTTGGATAATTTCTGTAAAGCATCTATTGAATTGGGCTGCTATGTTGTCAGAGCTAGTGGTTGATTTTGGGGTTGGAGTGGCTGCCTTACCTGGCTGAAGTATATTGTTGATTGCAGCCCAGAATGTTTGAGGGTGATTGTGGTGTTTACTTTGGATATTGTGATAATAGTTGGTTTTGTTTAATTTTACTAGTTTTTTTGGCTTTATTTCAGAATTCTAAAAATGCTTGTTTTGCAGTTTGGGTTTTATTTTTGTGAAAGTGATTCCAGGCCTTGTCCCTAGCCTTGAGTAGGGATTTACACTCCTTGCTTAGTCAGGGATCATATTTTGTTTTTACTCTAATGTTCTTAGGGGGTGCGTGGCGATTTAATATATCTAGGAAAGAGGAGTTGAAGGATTTAACAGCTTTTTCTAGGGGTACTAGTCTAAGTGGTTCCCAGTTGCAAACAGCACACAAAAAGCTGGCAATTACATATACGTCGCATGTTTCAATGTTTGATAACAGAACTTAGGAATGCAATAAACAGACTCTCCATCTACATAAAACAAAGTTCATCCCTGACCATATTCAAGCACAACTTAGATCTATGGATGGGAAATTGACATTTTACCCCAGGACTGCCCCTGTACTACTAATGGACAGATGCAGCTCCTAAATGCATTATCCCATGCATGGGTCCCCTGAAATTATCTATGGTATGACCCCAGTTATTCTCATTAAGGTACTATATAAATAACCAAATGGGATAGGTTATTTTGAGCACAAAATGGGAAAGTGGCTGGATTTAAATTGGCCCACGAGGGCAGCTAGCCCAGTACTTATCTATGAACCTATGACTCTATGATAAAGCATTTTCATTTGTCCCAGAGGACATATTTTCACAGCATTGTCAGTACTCACACTGCCAGAAAAGTTGCAAGCAAGGTATATAAGTGAAAAGCCTTCCAATAAATGGGTTCATATTTCAGCAAATTACATTATTTATAATGTTTGTCTGGGTTTGTGAACTGATTCAATGTATGTTGGCTCTGGAAATGGAAAGAAAGACTCTTCTGTCCTTGGAGTGAAGGAGCATTTGCAGCAAAATATTGTCACATGAAGGCAAAGAGTAAGACATTAATATTGCAGAAAGATGGCAAAGAACCTTCCCACTTTAACCAAAAAATGAATAAATGGAAACCAATAATTTAAAACCAGACAATTCCAGCAAGGCAGCCTCAAGGCTGGGGTGCTTTCTGTGTGGAGTCTGCATGTCCTCCCTGTGGTCGCGTGGGTTTCCTCCGGGTGTTCCGGTTTCCTCCCACATCCCAAAGACATGCTGTAGGTGGATTGGACACACTAAATTGACCCTAGGTGTGAGTGTGTGCATGTGCCTTCTGTGGAAGGTTGGGCGTCGGGCTGGCAACTTGACACTGTAAAACTCCACTGCCAATCATGAGCGGACGGTGATCCGCTGTGGCGACCCCTAACCGGGAAAAGCCGAAAGAAGAAGAAGAAGAAGAAGAAGCCTCAAGATAATCCAGTAATGATACACTTTGAACTTTAGTGCAAAAAACATTTATTTGCTTTCATCTACAACAGACTTCTTCAGAAACAGTAATAAATGAATTTGCTGCACACACACACACACACACACACACACACACACACACACACACACACACACACACACACACACACACACACACACACACACACACACACACACACATATATATAAAAGAAAACATAATCAATTAAAGCAACTAATTATTCAATCAACCAATAAAATATTTAAAAACCTAATAATCAAGCATACGTTTTAAACTTTGAACATTAAAAGCACCATAGACCTAAGTCTGTACCTTTAATGTTCTATCCTTAAGAAAACGTTTTATATTAATAAAAATCATTTAATCCTGGTAAAGTGTTAGCCCGCAATTTTATTTGCCATAAAGACTCTCTTTGTTCAGTTTTGTTTCTATAATTACCCCCTCTAAGATATTTCACAACTTATTCTAATATTGCACCTAAAAATGTTTATAGCTACAAGTTAACTTATGCTTGTATAAAGCATTATTAATATCTTTGGACTTTACAGAATAAATATGTTCTCTAACTCTTTTCTGTAAACTTCTTTCTGTCATCCCGATGTAATGACAATCATAATCTGAATATCTTGCAATATAAACAATAACCTTGGTTTTACAATTGAAAACCCCAGGTATTGGCATAGTCATATCTAAGTGACTTAGAGTCACAAAAGCCCCTTCTAAGAAATATCTACAAATATTGCAACATCCACACTTATACATCCCTTTAATTCGATTGGAATGCACCATATTAGAACAAATTTGGGTAGTGTCACTTTGCAATCATTTCTTGATATTATAATAATTATTCCTATAAACAAATTTGGGGGAGGAGCCAACTGCTTTGATCAAATCAGCATTACCTTCTATTATTTTCCATTTTTTATAATCAAACTCATATCAAAATTATCCACTGTCATATTGAGGCAACAAGCTACAATATGATCACTATTTTTATAAGAATCATTTTTGTTATTAATTAATCAAAAGTCTTAACAAAATGGGAGGAAAGAAAGGATTTCTTTTAAGTTTAATTTTCTGTGCTGTTTTTAACAAACTATCCTCCCTATACCCCCATCTAGAAACATTGCTGTTATAAACTGTAGTTCTTCAAACTTAGATTCCATAGTTAACATCCTAGAGGCCCGTATAAATTGGCCTGTAGGAATGTTGTTTTTTTATAAAATAAGGATGATTAGTACTGAAATGAAGGTAGTTGTTAGCAAAAGTTGTTTTTCTATGTATTTCACTTTCAGACCTTATTTTTTTTATTCCAAATAATGGTTACATCTAGGAAGGTTACCCTGTCACCCATTTCGCCCAGGGTAAACGTCAAAAATTCAGACCTCCTATTTAATTCATCCAAAAAGGTGATTGTTTTATCTCCGTCACCTTCTATTACAAAAATCATGTCATCAACAAACCTGTAGTAGAACACTGTGTTAAAAAGGTTCAGCAAAGGAATCAAAACAGTATGGTCCACCAACTCAGTACTACATTTGCAAATGCTAGGGCTGCGTCTGACCCCATAGCCACCCCCTTATTTGTTTATAAATTTTTTTATCAAATAAAAAATAGTTGTTACTCAACATTATTTCTAAAGGACTACACACCAAACAAATCTCATCATTTGTAAAGCTTTCTACTTTAGATAAATAACTCCTTACATAATCAATGCCCTTATCATGGGGTATACACGTGAAAAGTGAACAAATATCAACAGTGAAAATCAAATTGCAATCGGTCTGAGGTGGTGGTGCTGCGGTAGCGTTGTTGCCTCACAGTAAGATGCTGTCCGGTTTGATTCTCAGCTAGAGCGTCTTCTGCGTGGAGACATGCATGAATGGGCATACCTTCGTTGAAGGTTGTGCGTCAGGGCTGGTAACTTGGCACGTAAAAATCAACTACCAATCATTAGCGGACCAGAGTTCCGATGTGGCGACTCCAAACCGGGAAATGCCAAAAGACACAAACAATATATATATATATATATATATATATATATATATATATATCGTCCAAATACAAAGAGATTCCTTCTTACATAATTGGGAGCCAACACAATCAGTCAGAAGGGTGGAAGAATGGGGTCTTTATGGACTTTGTGAATCCCCAAAAGAGTATCTAAAACCAGGTATTCAACTTTCATAAAATTATAAATATCCAACAATATTAATCCATCCATCAAAAAGTCATATAGTAGCCAATACACTTGTCTAAAACTTCTGAAAACATCAGAAGAAGAAACTAATAAATATTCTTCACTATTATTTAGTAATTTTCCCATAGAGTTCAAATAATCATTCTGGTACATGATCACCATTCCACCTCCCTTATCTGCTTTCATAAACCTTAATTGTTTAAAGCTCATCATTCATTGTTTGATAAATTATAAACCTTCCTCTTAGGTTTGCTTTTAGATAATCCCCTAAGATCATTTTCACAAGCTTTTTCAAAAACTTTTAAAGTGTTATTTAATACTGGATTAAGGGTACTAGGTTTCTTAAATTTATTTACTGACAACTCAGCATTGTTTAAAACATATTTCAAGTTCAATTTACAACTGAATATTTTTAATTCTAGAAGGGTTTCACTTAAGTCAAACCTCTTCAAGGGTAGAACATTGAAACCCAGTCTCAAAATGCTCAATTGTTCTTTTGAAAAATTATCTGCTGTCAAGTTAACTATTTTGAAGTCTGTACTTAGTATATTTCAGTCAGGGAATTTGTCTTGCTCCTTCCCCTGGTTACCATCCTTGGTAGAGTCACATTGTTCTCTCCCTTGCCAAAAAAAAAAAAAAAGAAGAATCTTTGGGACATGCCCCTAACGAAATCCCCTTAGCATTAGTTTGTTTTTCAGAATAAAAAGGTAATTCGTCAAAATCACCAGAATTGTTAGCTTCCATAGATACCATTCCTTCTTCAACCTCAGCCAGCAACATTTCAGTAATTACGTCACTTCCATCTTTTATGTCTAGATGTTTCCAGAAAATGAGCTCTGATTGATGTTAACCTTCACTGGATTCCCCTAAGGCAGAACCAAACACTTCATCTCTTTTCTTTTCTTTGGGTGAAAAAAAGAATAAGCAGTCTTATTCTTATAAGCTTCAACATCTTGCATGAGTTTTTTGGTTTTGGAATAAACTACAGACTTTTCAAACCTTTCTACCACCAAAAGCATGTTGTTATAATCAGATCTCAAAGCTGGTGTTTTGGGTAAAAGTTGTTGCAATGTCTGATCTACCTTAAGAACCTCCTGTTGAATCTCTGCAGTCTTCTTCTTCTTGTGTTCATTTAATAGCTTTAATAATTCCAACCCAGTGTTGTTAAAAAAATTGACCAGGGTATTAAAAAAACAAGTCCTTTACTGTGGCACTGTGCTTTCTTAATTCTAGAAGATTAAAGGTACAGACTTAGGTCTATGATGTTTTTAATGTTCAAGGTTTAATTTTGATTAATATGTTTTAAATATTTTATTGGTTGATTGAATAATTAGCTGTTTTAATTGATTAAGTTTTGTTTTATATATATATATATATATATATATATATATATATATATATATACAGTAAATTAATTTATTGTTTCTGAGAAAGTCTGCTGTAGGTGAAAGCGAATAAAGTTTTTTTTGCGCTAAAGTTCGAAGTGTATCATTATTGGATTACCTTGAGGCTGCCTTGGTAGAATTGTGTGGTTTTAACCTTGCCACCTTTGCAGCTGCTTCATTACCCACGCTGTGAACCCTGTTCTAACCAGCACCGAGTAACATCAATTTAATAATAATAATAATAATAATAATAATAACAACAATAATAATACAACTACTACTACTAATAATAATACACCTCTAAGAGTTGACTAAGTTGTTGGACAGTGACCTATCTTCTGACCACGTATTTATTGTTGTAAAAAAATCCTTCTATATTGCACAGCTTATAAACAAAGGGATTGTATCTAGATCTAGGGATGTCATTGTTCCTCTTTACTCAGCCCTCATTAGGCCAGTCATTAAATATAATGCCCCTTTGGCGTGTATCTGTCCAGACACACACAACAACTGAAATGTCCACAGAGATATCTTACTAAAATGATACAAGGCCTAAAAAACATGTCGTACATGGACCACCTCAAAGTCCTGTCACTTTATTTTGTATGCTACAGGCTGCTAAATGGTGACCATATCTGCAATACAAGCCATCCTCTGACCCATTACTAATGAATTTATTGCTCATCGGCAAGTCAAATGGCATCAGAAATACCTAGTCTAGGGATCTAAACCTCTTCTGCAACATCAGTACAATGGTTTGGAGGGACAAGTATATTTTCTAGAGGATATCACTGCTATGGAACAAACTTTCCAGCCACATAAAACAAAGTTCAACCCTGTCCATTTTCAAGTGCAACTTAGATCTATGGATTAGAAACAGAAAATGTACCCCAGGGCACTCCCCTGTACTACCAAAGGACAGATGCGGCTCCTAAATGCTGTATTTCATGCACAGGTCCCCTCAAATTATCTGTGGTATGATCCCAGTTATTCTCATTAGGGGTAATATATAGGGATGGGTAAGGCCAGTCTATAACCAAATGGGATAGGTTATTTTGAGTATAAGAAGAGAAACTGGCTAGGCTAAAAATGGCCGGCAAGGGCAGCTAGCCTAGTATTTACCTATGAACCCACGAACCTATGAACCAATGTAGGAAATAAAGTCAGTAAGATTGCACATTCCATGAGTGAGGTGAGACATACACAAACAGAATGTAATGGCATGTGCTGTGCTCAGGGATATTGATTACAAACACTTCGCATATTAGTGCTGACAGGTAAAGTGGTTTGAGAGCAAATGAGCCATTCTACAGTGAGTAGATTCAGGAATTCACAACAGGATTAATGCTAAACAGGTACCTTAGACTATTACAACTGAATTTTACCTAGTGACTCATGAGACCAAACTCTGCTCTGAAAGTCTATGAATTCACAAGTTACATGCAAGCTTCTGCTGGTTATCAAAAAACCTGAATATCATTACTCCATATTTGTACTTCTTGCTGTCGACATAGGTGTCCACAGCTGAAGAATTCTTTAAGTTATATGTTTATCTTTACAAAAACAAATTCAGCAACTCTTAAAAGGCAAAATGCCAATACACAGTCTGAGTAACAAATACCTTGTTTTCTTCCGGGAAATTTGCTTGCCTTTTTTAAAGCATATTGCATACCTATCCTGTAATAATCAGTTCTCTTCATGCCTGACATTTGACCAGCATTGTAGTTTCTCTTCATCCTTTGATTTGCAGATGCTGAGCTTACAAAAAGGTTCTACACAACATTTTTGGGCCAAGCCTGATGGGGCAATGTGGTTCACTCAGCCACCAGGTACTTACCAGTAACCACTACCCAGGCCTGCCTACTGAAGTGGGTCTGGGTATCCCTATTTCAAATAGTGTTCTGTTATTCTTTGGAAGAAATATAACAGCATCCAAAATGGGGCACAAGGGTCATGTACCTTGCCTTCCTGGGAAGGCCTACCTCATGGTGGTAGAAAGTGAACTCCTCCTAAAAGTAAAACCTCTGATTCATGAGGAGTGTTGAGTGGTCCTTCCTGGCTGTGGAACAACTGATTTATAATTTTTCCTTACACAAATATTATAGGGGATGTGGGAGTTTCCCATGTGGCCTACATGTGTTTTGTGGACATGATCACGTGCCATGGAATGCCAAAACACCTTGCTGAACAATGAAACAGCATCTACCAAAAACATACATAAGTTAAGGGATAAAAAGTATTTAAAACAGCAGGTAGCTGGTTTAAGCAATCCCAAACTATTCATTTTTTGAGGTATGGACTTTTGAGATATAGCACTCACTCTCTAAGACAAAAATAGAACACTGCTTATTCACTTCAAATTTTCTAAAGACTAACCGCAATATGAATTTTCAGTGATTATAACAGTCTGTCATGACGAAAGCTCACGTATTAAGCTGCCTGCAGGGAAGAGGTGGGAGATACTAACCCAAATTTCTGGTAAAGACAGCTCAAGAGAAAGTACTACATTTCATTGAAGAACCCTTCCCCACACTGAGTCATGGTTTAGTTCCTTGGTATTTCATCAATTTTTTTTTATAATGTTTTGGTGACACTATGTCTAAACTTAGCAACCAAGTTAGCCGCTTACCTAACACCCTTACTCCAGCCTCCCTTTTAATCACAAAGAGCTTACAGTGATATATTTACTCAATTATATTTTGACATGAGTGCCTATGGAGGAATCCTTTATTTTCCATCCCTGCATTTTTTTAGCTGTTAGCACTAAAACAGCTAACAATGCATTTTTGTACTGAGCTCATCTCTACCAGTGCAATACATTTTTGAGGATAATCTAGGAAGCATTGTTTGTAACTCCAGTGCTAGCAGTTTAGGTGCATTGCTATTAAAAAAAAGTGAAGCTGTTTTACCTCTATGGTCATCTCAAAAGTTTTAACAGTCTGAGAAAAGTACAAGGAGAAAAATTTGACAAAGCCCACTTTGGGTATAAAAATTTTTCTGCAGCCATTTGTACTCAAATATTTGCACCTACTGTGTGGAATAGCAGACTTCAGCAACAGACAAAGCTGCCCCCAATTCATATGCAGGGCTCTTTCCTAGCTTCTTAGAATACTCACCCAGGCTTGACTCTTAGATCATATAAATTCTTTAGAAATTCTTATCAATAAGTAATTTGTGGTTGCTTATTTAGTTATGCATCCACCAGAATGTGGCCCTTCTTTGCCTACCTTCACTGTCATCCACTTCATGCACCTGACTATAGTAATCAACTGTCTGTGTATCAAGTAAAATCATTGTCTCAGTTCAAACTTAAGTCAACACTGGCAACAAATAGACTAGCTCTCATTTTTAGTAGTTGCTCCCAATACTCAGAACTTTGATAGCTCATAATGAAAACCAAGTATAATCACCCAGCTTCCCTCAGCTTACAATGTCTCTAATCAAGGTTAACGTGTTGACCCATTCCACTGCTCTTAAGAGGTCCATCACCTAATGGGCATTACCCTTGTTCCTGGAATGGAAGGAAACAATCTCTTACAGTATCTCTCCCTGCTCCAGAGTAACCATCAGAACCAGCAATCCTGTGGAAACCCCAAAGTCTGACTCTATACCTTCCAGTGCAAGATATAAACATTCATCAACCATAATCAGAACACCCACGTCTGAAATATAACTCAAAATCAGGTTGGCCGAGTCCACCTGCCATAAGATGCAATGTCATTCTTTCCCATGACACCCTGTCGTTTTTTTTTACTGTCCCATAAAAGTGCACACTTTTAAGGTTTCTGAAGAAGCCTCTTAGAAGGTCTGCGGAGAGAGCCTAAGAACAACACAGAATCTGGTGAAGAGCAAAACTCTGAAGTGGTGCCTGAATTCCCTAGAGAAGGTCCAGCAAGAGTATTTTCCACCTAGGGAAATAATATTTGCAAAATGTCGTTACCTCTGCAAATAATTCTACAATAGACTCCACACACCGATGATAGAGAAGGGCTTCCCTGAGCACAGAAGAAGGTAAACAATGTTATACTAAGAGCCATAATCTTCTGCTGAATAACATAATAACCAGATACACAGCTGAACTGCAGCAGCGACACAAATAGGTCACCTAAGCATGTGAGAATACCCACTCGGCTGAACTAAACAGAATAACTTGATGTCAAAGAATGATAACTTCACTTTCTCAACATTTCATCAATACCCCCTCAGACCAAAGATTCACATGATCCTAGCCAAACGTTCTAGACAAAAAGGGCATGAGAAACAGAGAAAGCAAGTAGGTAGGTTTGCATAGTTTTCCTCCCCAGTTCAAATGGAGCAGAAAGCATTGGCTCCATGGCTTACAGAGATAAAGTACTGATTATGACCCAGATGACCAAGGTCAAACAACAATGTGGACACTGGAGGAGTTGATAAGGGAGGGTTGGCGTGAACAGCTGATGCTGGCTAAACTGTTATTATTGAGGGTGGTGGTTCAGTCTGGTACAGTGCTGCCATCCTTCAGAAGAGTAGGCATACAGCAGATGTTGCTATGGACTGGTGTTGTGTGTTTGGATTGGTTAAGCTGCTCATTGTTCACTTCGCAGGATGCAAGTATGGGACAGCACGCATGTGTGCGCACACACAAACACACACACACACACACACACACACACACACACACACACACACACACACACACACACACACACACACACACACACACACACACACACACACACACACACAGCATATCGGGCCCACACAGTGATGTGAGTTTATACACCAGCCACCAGGGTCAGTTTATGTTAAATGAAATGCCTCAAGTCCTGGGTCACTGATGACAGGAGCTGGAGGCTTCCTGGTAGTTGGAATGAGACTATTCATTGGCAAGAGTGAAGGGAAAACTACAGAAGGAAAAATAGAGCAGAACATTTTTCTGCTACGTTTGCCAAGGCTGCAGTTGTCATGTACACCTGACTCATCATCTCTACAAAGTTCTAAGGAAAAATAAACACCATCAGGGTATTAATCAAAAGTCCTCATCTACATGGTCAAAAGCTTTTTCAATATCTATACTTAGTACCATTTAGAGGACTCTGATTCTCTGGTATCCTGAATCAGTAATAAGGCTTTTAGAATGTTGTCAAAGGATTGCTTTCACTTGATGAACTCAAACTGATGCAGTTCAGCCAGAGACAGGACTAGGGGATCCATCCTGTTTGCTAAAACTGCCATGATCGTGATTGAGAACAGAGACTGGTCTATATAAAGATACCAGGATACTTCTTCCATTTTAGTATAACAGATATCACCTCTTGCCTGTAGAAACCATGCACTTGTCTCCTGGCTAATAGCCAACATCTCAGTCATAGCACCAAATATCTCTGGCAACAATTGCTTCTACATGAGGCTGCAAAGCTCCAATGGGAAGCCATATGGACCCAGGGACTTTCCATTAGCATATTTGTGCATCAGTCCTTAAAGTTCTTCTACAGCCTTTGGTCATGGTGAAGTTCTGCTGCTTGTTCCTGCAAAACACTAGGTACCTAGCCAGCTGTGTTGGATACAAGCATAAGGCTCTGACTGCAACCCAGACAACTCAGGCTTAATTAGAAGGTCTGGTGCTGGAGAAGCTGGTGAGAGGAAGATGGGGAATGCTGAGACAATGCCTACTTGTGTCTCTTAGGGAAAATTGTGGGTTTCCATGCTTGAGATGTAAAGTCTGCAAGAATCTGCAGGGGGAACTGAAGATCACATGGAAGCAGTTACTTCTAAAGAGACAGGGCATTCTGAGGGGGTTGTGGCACCCATGGAAGTGCGTGATACATCCTTGATGAAGTCCATAAGATGCAGCACCCTTTAACATCTGTGAGCATGTGGTGTGAGTGCAGGAGATATCTAAAAAAAATCTCTGGTGCCTGCATAACTGCATCTCAGTTGTCCCTTTCATGGTTAGGGAATGAATGGACAGAGCTGGGGATGGTGAGATGGCTGGCAGTTATGGAGGTGGGGAAAAAGTTGGGGGGGCAAAAATATTTAAAAAATACTAGGCTGCCTCAATCCATCCAAAATGTCCAAGCACTATCCTTGTAGTCAATAGTTTACAAGCCTTAGCCATACAGGCTAGTATAATACTTTGCAAGACCTTTCAAAATCTCCCTTGGAATTTTGGATGACCTGTTCTCATCCATATTTCTTGGCTTGGTAACCATTCCTTATGATATTGTTTGTCTGAGTGTAATGGCAAATGACCAGTGGGTCACTCAGACATTCTCCAGTATTTTAGTTTTAAGGTCTTGACCCCAGAATTTATTTTCATATCCAGGATCTCCTGAAAAACGCACTTTGCTTGATCAAGAGCAGAAAGAATCTTCAATGAAGTCATTGATATATCTGTTTGCAGAAATTATAGACAACCCTGCCAGACCCACAGGAGCTCAGAACTCTACCGCTAGTGATTCATAGTATACATAGTTAGTGGTCTTACTCTACTCCCAGTGGGTTTGCAGTGATGCAGGACAACATTTCAGCAACCACTCTATCAGTCAAAAAAGTCATTAAACCATTCTTGAAACTTATTCTTTCTACCCTAATATGTATAAAAATGCCAGTATTTGTCCACAGCTTCTGTTTCTTCTCTAATCCACACCAGCTGAGCTTCATGGTCCAAAACGCCTAAAACTTTTCCAGGAACTTATCTAGGTGCAGCTGTTCTCTTGTATTGGTTGCCTTAGCAAGCCCAGACTTAAATTGGCACCTCAGTGAACAGGAGAGATACTGGTTCTTGGACAATGTCAGCCACTTAAATGTAGGTACTGTAGCAATTATTTAAAGCTGAGCAATGACCCCTTAATGCTGGAGCTGCTCACTGTTTTTTACTGGCCTGTATGTCAGAGGTATCACATAACAAATTCCAGCCTTCCGCTAATAGAGTGATCCTTTCCTGAAAGGTCATCAAATTTCCTAATGTATAACCCAAGTATGCTTGAGAAGCCCTGCAGAAAATATTGACATTCACTAGCCGAACCTCAGTACCTTATTTTTATAACACATCTGCTGTGTACATCAGAATTCCAAGCATCCCCTTCACTAGACTGCCATGAGCCATTAATATAGTAGCATCACACGCCTTTCTATAAGCTGAAAAGCCCTTTGCGGTAATCCACATTCAACAGTTTCAGATGCTTAATTTGGCTGTGTGGGGCTTGTACAGTAGAGTATATAGAGGCAGGGCCTACTAGCAGAAACAAACACCAATACCTTCTTTTATAGGGTTAGTTACCCTATTAACATTCCATAAATATATGCATAGAGATATGCCGCAATCAAATATAGTCAGATCATATGTACTAGATGGCAGATATTGCCTACCTAACTCTAAGGCAGCTAGTGGACAATACATCCCAACCTCATATTTAAACACAAGGGAGCCTGTCATTTTCAATCTGATGAGAGACAAATAGAAAGAACTCCATTTTTCCTTAACAAAACTATCAGCGTGTGTCACTAAGAAAACAATTTAAGTTTTGAAAACTATAGCAGATTGTTTCTGTGTAATCAGAGACATAACTAAGAACACGTTAATAAAAAGATCCCTACTGTCTAGAAAATGTGCTACCAAGGAGGGAGCAAAATACAAATAAACACACCACTGATACACAAATGTGACATAATGTTGACATTCAAAAACAAGCAGAAGATGAGCTCCCCTACCCCTCTCAGGATACATACATCAATCAGGGAACTATCCTTCAGTTTTCATGGGAGTGGGGAAATAAAGTAAGCATGCAAGCAAGCAATAATGCCTAACAGGTTGGGTATTATTGGGGAAATAAAAGAAGAACACACCTGGAAGGTCTGTTATTTCCCCTCTAATGCTCACGCTTAGAAAACAGGCTGTCTGTTAAATTTTGATATAAAATAGCATGTCAGTGGCACAACAGGTAGCACAGTCAACTTTGGTGATGGAAGATCAGAAGGCTATGGGTTCTGTTCCCACTTCAGACAGCTGGATTGTTGACATTGTAGTACAACATAAGGGAGGTGCTGCATTCCTGAGTCTATTGTCCTTTAGAAGAGATGTTAAACCAAAGTCCTGCCTGCTTGAGTTGGTGGTAGATCAGGTGGTTATAAAAGATCGCATGGCACTTAATGAAAAGGGTCATTGAAGTTCCCTGATACAATAGCCAAATTTTCGCTAGTAGTTAAAATGTCACCTTGGGTCTCCCTTGAAAAAAAATAGTAGCTTAGAGGGACTAACCCGGTCAACAAAAAATAAATAGTTCCCTTGGCTAATATTTCACAGGTGGTGTAGGATATGTAATTACTACTGGAGGACATATTTTATATCCAAAATATACACTTACACATTATGGAAGTATGTATTTCATGTCTGCACACACACACACACACACACACACACACACACACACACACACACACACACACACACACACACAC